>NW_012100987.1:3596346-3612360 GCF_000951045.1 Mandrillus leucophaeus
TTAAATGTTACCTTTTCTCTTCTGTCTTGTTTTTCCACCCCTTAGATGTTACAAGACACAATCTGTTTCTAAAAAAATAACCCCCTGGATTTTCTGAGGAAATATTTCAATGAAAGTCGCTTTATTTGGAACTTAACATTTTACAAATGAGGACACCGAAACCAAAAGAAGTTAAAAAACTTTTCCAAGCTTACACAGCTAGTAATTGCCAGAGCTGTGATTTGAATCCAGTGAGTCTGCTTCCAGAATCATGTTCAGGCGATACTTGTTACTGCTTCCCAATAACAGAAAATAAAGCAATATTAAAAATAACCCAGAATGTGAACAGAAAAGAATCCCTCTCCCCTGAGACCCAAAGACAAAGAAGGTGTATTAAAGGCATGTGTATGTGTGCACTGACGTCTCTGTACACACGCACACACACAAATGATAAATAAATGTGACTAATTATCCATAAAGAAATATGCTTTACAACGATTCTTCCATACTAGAGATGCCCGATTACATTTTGCCTGAATGCCTACATTCATGTAGCATCTATAGGTCTAATGCCTTTTTCCTTGCTGATTTGGCCACTTTCAGAAGAAACTTAAAAACCATGGCACTCACTTTGAGTCTCCTACATCCCCACTGGGCTGGGAACTACAGGCAGTATGAACTGTTCACAATCTTCTTCATTGCTTGTTTTTCTTCATATAACCCATCAGGTTCTAAATGAGTATATATTTCACTTGACAAAAAAATCTCTGTTTCTCCCCAACTCCAGTATGAGTACCAAAGGGCAGGAATTTTTGTGTCTTATTCACTAATCATTCCCAGAACCTAGAACAAATGCCTGGCCCATAATAGGTACTCAATAAATATTTGTTGAAAGAATGAACTTGATATTAGTATTGCCTAACACTTAACAAACATTATTACTAAATATACTTTATTTCTTATGATGAGCTAAATGGCATGATGGGCTAGAACAGTTTACAGTAACACTACTTTTATAAATTATTCTAAGGCAAGTGCTCTGTGTATAAAAAGCCATAAATAAACAAATTTATTTGAGAAAAAGTAACACGGTTTCTGCAATGGGAATTCTTGCTATTTACTGCAGTTCCTCGAGAACTATGTAACTGAGCGATTAAAATGTTAACACATAAATAGGAGACCTTCAAAAAAGTCAATGAAGTTTAAAATAAGATTTGTTTTTCAAAGCAAATCACTATTGAATTGGAGGGGTACCTTTTTGTGAAGACGTAGTCTAAACACCTCTCTAGATAAAGAATGAAAGTATTGGGGTTCTCTGAGTCTTAGCCATATAGGTGTACTATAAATAATTTGGAGGAAGACAGTACAGACTATTATCCAAATTTGTAAATGATACTAATTCCAACCAACTGAGAAAACCACAGTCAATTTGTTCAAAGAGTGCTCAAAGGGGCAGAAAAGGGACAGGCCAAAAATATGGGGATATATAACAGTTATTTCAGCAGTACACAGTATTAATTCAAAATGATATAGAGGTTGGATTAGCTTGCTCCTATACATAGTAGACAAACATATCTGGGAAGCATTCTAGATATTTATACAACAGTCACATCGGATGCCTCCATATTTCTCTATCTTCCTTTATAATCATTCTTACTTTTTCACCTTTCTTTTTCAATTCCAAAGCCCATTTTTCATCAAGGTTTCCACAAGAAGAAAATATTACACATTTGTCCAAATGAATGTTTTCACACATAGGTTGCTGACAGTGTTAAAACAAAAGAGGAAATTAAAAAAAAGAAACAGAACAGAATAGCAACTAATAGAATGTATTCCACATGTTAAGGATATTGTTTCAGATACACACACACAAATACAGAACACATATTTGGGTACTGGCTTGCTATGTAAGGTACACTTCATACTATAGGTCATGGTCAAAAAAGTATAAAAGCTATTTGTCGGCTGGGTGTGGTGGCTCACGCCTGTAATTCCAGCACTTTGGGAGGCTGAGGCAGGCGGATCACCTGAGGTCAGGAGTTTGAGACCAGCCTGGCCAACATGGTGAAACCCTGTCTCTACTAAAAATACAAAAAATTAGCTGGGCGTGGTGGCACACACCTGTAGTCCCAGCTACTGGGGAAGCTGAGGCAGGAGAATTGCTTGAGCCCAGGAAGCGGAGGTTGCAGTGAGCCGAGATCGTGCCAATGCACTCTAGCCTGGCTGACAACGTGAGACTCTGTCTCAAAAAAAAAAAAAAATTGCTATTCGTCTAGGTACTAGTTACATTTTTAATGATAAAGGATTATATTTACATTCAAACCAGCCCCAATCTTCCAAATCAGTCTTAGGTCAACTTTGTGGCCAGTTTTCCAAAAGCTTAATCACTTAGTGAAAATGTGATTTCAAGAGTAATCATACCATATATTACAGTATTCAGTATGTTCTCTGTTTTTCTTCAATATGTTAAATATAGCTAATAACACATCCATCAGGAAGCTAAGAGTAGACTGATTGTATTTGAATCATTTTTGAAATTCTTTGATTCTTCTTTGATGTAATTGTTGATATGGTTAGGCTTTGTGTTCCCATCCAAAGTTCATCCTGAACTGTAGTTCCCATCAGAAGAACCCAGTGGGAGGTAATTAATCATGGGCATGGTTACACTCATGCTGTTCTCATGACAGTGAGTTCTCACAGGATTTGATGGTTTTATAAGGGGCTTTTCCCCCTTTGCTCTGCACTTCTCCTTGCTGCCACCATGTGAAGAAAGACATGTTTGCTTACCCTTCCACCATGACTGTAAGTTTCCTGAGGTTTCCCCAACCCCGTGGAACTGTGAATCAATTAAACCTTTCTTTTATAGATTACGCAGTCTCAGGTATGTCTTTATTAGCAGCATGAGAACAGCTTAATACAGTAAATCAGTACTGGATAGTGGGGTGCTGATGTAAAGATACCTGAAAATGTGGAAGTGACTTTGGAACTGAATAACTGGCAGAGGTTAGAACAGTTTGGAGGGCTCAGAAGAAGATAGGAAAATGTGGGAAAGTTTGGAGCTTCCTAGAGACTGGTTGAACTTCCTAGACCTTTGACCAAAATGCTGATGGTGATATGGACAAAAAGGTCCAGGCTGACTGAGGTAGTTTCAGATGGAGATGAGGAACTTCTTGGGAACTAGAGTAAAGGTCACTCTTGCTATGCAAAGAGACTGGTGGCATTTTGCCGCTGCCTTAGAGATCTGTAGAACTTTGAACTTGAGAGAGATGATTTAGGGTATCTGGGGTAAGAAATTTCTTTCCCTTTTTTTTTAAAATTATAAGTTTTGGGATACATGTGCAGAATGTGCAGGTTTGTTACATAGGTATACATGTGCCATGGTGGTTTGCTGCACCCATCAACCCATCATCTACATTACGTATTTATCCTAACGCTATCCCTCCCCTAGCTCCCCATCCCCAGACAGGCCCCAGTGTGTGATGTTCCCCTCCCCGTGTCCATGTATTCTCACTGTTCAATTTCCACTTATGAGTGAGAACACGTGGTGTTTGGTTTTCTGTTCCTGTGTTAGTTTGCTGAGAATGATGGTTTCCAGTTTTATCCATGTTCCTGCAAAGGACATGAACTTTTTTATGGCTACATAGTAGTCCATGGTGTATATGTGCCTCATTTTCTTTAACCAGCCTATTTGGGTTGGTTCCAAGTCTTTGCTATTGTGAACAGTGCCGCAATAAACATACGTGTGCACGTGTCTTTATATCAGAATGATTTATAATCCTTTGGGTACATACCCAATAATGGGATTGCTGGGTCAAATGGTATTTCTGGTTCTAGATCCTTGAGGAATCGCCACACTGTCTTCCACATGGTTGAACTAATTTACACTCTAGGGGAAGAAATTTCTAAGCGGCAAGGCATTCAAGAGGAAGTAGAGCACAAAAGTTTGGAAAATTTGCAGCCTGACAATACGATAGAAAACAAAACCTCATTTTCTGGAGAGAAATTTGAGCCTCCTGTAGAAATTTGCCTATGTAACAAGGAGCCAAATGTTAATTGCCAAGACAATGGTGAAAATGTCTCCAGGACATGTCAGAGACCTTCACAGCAGCCCCTCCAATCACAAGCCTGGAGCCCTAGGAGATAAAAATGGTTTCCTGGGGCCAGGGCCAGGGACCCCCCCAACCCCGCCGCTCTACGCAGCTTCAGGACATGGTGCCCTGCATCCCAGCTGCTTCAGCTCCAGCCATGGCTAAAAGGGCCCAATGTATAGCTCTGGCCTTTGCTTCAGATGGCACAAACCCCAAGCTTTGGCAGCTTCCACATGGTGTTGGACCTGCGGGTGGGTGCACAGAAGTTAAGAACTGAGGTTTGGGAACCTCTGCCTAGATTTCAGAGGATGTATGAAATCTCCTGGATGTGCAGGCAGAAGTTTGCTGCAAGGGCAGAGCTCTCACGGAGAACCTCTGCTAGGGCAGTGCAGAAGGGAAATGTGGGGTTGGAGCACCCACAAAAAGTCCACACTAGGACACTGCCTAGTGGAGCTGTGAGAAGAGGGGGCCACTGCTTTCAGACCCCATAATGGTAGCTCTACTAACAGCCTGCAGTGTCTGCCTGAAAAAGTTGTAGACAATGCCAGCCCATGAAAACAGCCAGGAGCGGGGCTGAACCATGCAAAACCACAAGGGCAGAGCTGCCCAAGACTGTGGGAGCCCACCTCTTGCATCAATGTGACCTGGATGTGAGACCTGGAGTCAAAGGAGGTCATTTTGGAGCTTTAAGATTTGACTGTCCTGTTGGATTTTGGACTTAAAATGGGGCCTGTAGCCCCTTTGTTTTGGTCAGCTTCTACCATTTGAAATGGGTGTATTTACCCAATGCCTGTACCCCCACTGTATCTAGGAAGTAATTAATTTGCTTTTAATTTTGCAGGCTCATAGGTGGAAGGGACTTGCCTTGTCTCAGATGAGACTTTGGCCTTGGACTTTTGGGTTAATGTTGGAATGAGTTAAGACTTTGGGGGACTGTTGGAAAGGCATGATTGTGTTTTGAAATATGAGGACATGAGATTTGGGAGGGTCCAGGTACAGAATGATATGGTTAGGCATTGTGTCCCCGTCCAGATCTCACCCTGAATTGTAGTTTCCAAAATCCCCACATGTTGTGGGAAGGACCCGGTGGGAGGTAATTAATCATGGGGGCAGTTACCCTCATGCTGTTCTCATGATAGTGAGGGAGTTCTCACAAGGTCTGATGGTTTTTGTAAGGGGCTTTTCCCCCTTTGCTTGGCACTTCTTGCTGCCACCCAGTGAAGAAGGACATGTTTGCTTCCCCTTTCACCACAACTGTAAGTTTCCTGAGGCCTCCTCAGCCCTACAGAAGTATGAGTCAATGAAACCTCTTTCCTTTATTGATTACCCAGTCTCAGGTATGTCTTTATTAGCAGTGTGAGAATTGACTAATACACTTGCCAACCTAATGGAAGCTCACTCAACTGGAGAGCTCCTTTCAGGCCTCAAGAAGTCTGGACACACTGGCCAACTCAGGGGTTTCATGTTCTGGAAAGTACAGTTAACCCAAGCAGAACTTCTGTGGTTTCATAAAGTGCTATGACTGGCATTAAGGAGGCTCTCAAAATTACTAGCTATTTTTATTTATACGTATATAGTCATATAATCATTTTTGTTATAATATTTACTGAAAATTGATAATAGACTATGATATCATTACTCTTAAATGTTTATGTTCATTTTTGTCTTATGTATTATTATTGCTTAACTTTGGCTTTTTGATTCAACAAACTCATTTTGTCAGTAATTCATGTTCTCTAATTTGAATATAACAATTCTGGTTAATTTGAAGCTTTTCTTTGTTTTAAAAATACAGTTTTTCAAAAAATGTTCATCATCACTAATCATCAGAAAAATGCATATCAAAACCACAATGAGGTACCATCTCATACCAGTCAGAATAGCTTTTATTAAAAAGTCAAAACTGGTGAGGCTGAGGAGAAAAGGGAATGCCTGTATACTGTTGGTAGGAACATAAGTTAGTTCAGCCATTGTGGAAAGAAGTTTGGAGATTTCTCAAAGAACTTAAAACAGAGCTACCATTCAACCTAGCAATCCCATTACTGGATATAAACCCAAAGGAACATAAATCATTCTACCAAACACATGTACTGGCATGCTCATCACAGCACTATTTACAATAATGAAGACATGCAATCATCCTAGGTGCCCATAAACAATGGATTGGATAAAGAAATTGTCATACATATACACCATGGGACACTATGCAGCAATAAAAAAGAATGAAATTGTGTCCTTTGCAGCAACATGGATGCAGCTGGAGGCCATTACCCTAAGTGATTTAATGCAGAAACAGAAAACCAAATACTCCATATTTTTACTTATTAAGTGGGAACTAAACATTGCATATATATATGGACATAAAGATGGGAACGATGGGAACAACAGACACTGGGAACTAGCAATGGGATGAGGGACAGGGGGCCAAGGGTTGAAAAACTAACTATTAGGTACTATGCTCACTACCTGGGTGACGGTATCAATTAAACTCCAAACTTTACCATCACATAATATACCCAGAGAAATACAAAAATTAGCCGGGCACTGTAGCAGGAGTCTGTAATCCCAGCTACTTGAGAGGCTGAGGCAGGAGAATCACCTGAACCAGGCAGGCAGAGGTTGCAGTGAGCCGAGATTGTGCTACTGCGCTCCAGCCTGGGCGACAGAGTGAGACTCCATTTCAAAAAAACCAACCAACAAAAAACCCAGATAATAAACCTGCTCATGTATCCCTGAATCTAAAATAAAAGTTGAAATTTAAAAAAAAGAACATTCACTGTTTATGATTATATAAACACTATTCACCAATGAATACTTGTCTTAATTAAAAAATAAATAAAATAAAAATGCAGTTTTTCACATTTCTCCTAAAATGCTTAGTTTGTATGCAATTAAATACACTTCTATATTTGATAAGAGCAGTTGATTATTCTTCAAAATTGCAGTTTTAGTACCACATACCTCGTCACAGAAATTATTTAAATTATCATTAAAAATTTTGCTATTGTGTTAAAATTCATTTTATTGTTTATTCTGAATTTTTTTTTTTTTTTTTTTTTTTTTTAGACAGAGTCTTGCTGTGTCACCTAGGCTGGAGTGCTGCAGTGGTGCGATCTCGGCTCACTACAACCTCCGCCTCCTGGGTTCAACCGATTCTCATGCCTCAGTCTCCCAAGTAGCTGGGATTACAGATGCCCACCACCACGCCTGGCTAATTTTTGTATTCTCAGTAGAGACAGGGTTTCACCATGTTGGCCAGGCTGGTCTTCAATTCCTGACCTCAGGTGATACCCCTGCTTCAGTCTCCCAAAGTGTTGGGATTATAGACATGAGCCACCACGCCAGGCTTATTCTGAATACTCCTATATAGGCAAAATCATTATTTACTCCAACTCTGGAACTGTTATTTCCTTTAAAAATTGCCAGATTTACAAGAAAAATACTTATTTTATTAATACTATGGCCAGCAAGAGAAAAATGAATGTAACTCTAGAACAGAAATAAGGTCCTACATTTACTAAGTGATTAACATATGCCAGTTAGTGTGCTAAGTGCTTATCTTAGATTGAACCCTCTCTCATTTTGGAGCAAACATGCAATATTATATTATTATTGCCACTCATACTTTGGAAAATTGAGGCTTACAAAAGATAACTTGCCTAAAGTCATATAACCAGTCTGCCTAACTTCAAAGTTCTTGTTTTTTTCCCCTTTTCCCCTAAACAAACAAGACAGAACCCTGAGGCACGTCAACACTTAAGACATAATCAGAGAAAAAGGAGTCAACAAATGAGACTGAGAAGTACAAAGGTAACAAAGTGGTGGGAGGAGACAGCACGTGAAGATTTGGGAAGAGGGTAGATGACAGAAGATGAGGATGAGAAGTAGATTAGAATCAAATTGGCCATCTATGCCACGCTAAAGAATCTGGACATTGTTTTGTAGGCAACAGGCATTTAAAAATAAGTCACGATTGACAGCACACAGGACAGTTTTGGATAGGGGAAAGACTTTTTAAAAATTATTAGTTTTTAAATTGATACATAATAATTACACATATAGGGTATATGTGATATTTTTATACATTCATATAATATATAACAATCAAATCGGGATATTTAGGACATCAATAACTTTAAACATTGTCATTTCTTTGTATTAGGAACATTTGGAATCTTCTAGCTATTTTGAAATATACAATAAATTATTGTAAAAAAAGTCATCCTATTGTACAATTAAACACTACAACTTATTCCTTCTATCTAACTTTATATTTGTACATTAACCACCCTCTCTTCATTCCCCATCTTCACCTTCCCAGGTTCTGGTGACTGTTATTCTACTATTATTCTAGTAAGAGAAAGACTTTTGATGGGCTGATGAATTAAAGTTCACTTGCTAAATTAAAAAAATTCAGGTAATGTAGTATCTCATCTAAGTGTTATTTTTTAAGCCTTGTGTTTCTAGTAATGAAATACATGCCACTGTTCTTTACTAAATGATATTTTTCTTTGAGACAGAGTCTTGCTCTATCACCTGGGCTGGAGTGCAGTGACACAATCTTGGCTCACTGCAACCACTGCCTCCCAGGCTCAAGCGATTCTCTTGCCTCCGCCTCCCAAGTAGGTGGGACTATATGTGCATGCCACCACACCCAGATGATTTTTGTATTTTTAGTAGAGACAGGGTTTCAACATGTTGGCCAGGCAGGTCTCGAACTCCTGGCCTCAAGTTATCTACCCGCCTTGGTCTCTCAAAATGATGGGATTACAGATGTGACCCACTGCGCCCAGCCTACTAAAGGATTTTTAATAACAGACAAACATTTTGAAAGACAAAGGAGCCCTACAAATCATACTGTTTTTAATGTCTTCTAAGAAAATAAGATACATCTTATAGTTGCTGTTGATAAAGTCCATGCATGAAAAAATTGGTCTTGGCTGTTCATATTATTATTTCAATTGAGTTTGGAGTATGGCTAGTCCTTCATAGGCTGGGTACAATTGTCATTTAAGTATCTAAAAAGATCACAATGGATTCGGCATTGAAACAGAAGAAAAACACGCAACAGAGTTGTGCAATATAGGATAAAAAAATCACTGCCTAAAGTCTAAAAGAAAGTATGTCTAAAATGAAAAAATTAAAGTAATAACAAAACATTGTATCATAGTTTAATTAGCAGCATCCTCCACTCTTCTTCTTAGTGATACAAAAAATAGTGGAGTGTTTTTCTTTTTTTTTTAAACGTCATTGAAGTCTTAGAAGTATGGTTGACCTTGAAATTTAATCAGATCTAGTTTGTTTAGGGCCACATGGTAGCTATGTAAGTCTCCTCCTTTAAAATGTTGAGGTGGGGTCCTATGAGTTGCATGTGCCACAGACTCTTTCCAAGACACTGGGCTCACTGCGGATGCCGGAAGAACACTCCTAGCAGTTGTTAGAGGCAGAAGAATAGGTCAGGCAACTCAAATGGCAGAGATAAATGTTTTATTCCTTCAAGTACTTACTTTACAGCAATAAAGCTTATTTTATATTGCTAATGCATGATTAGTGTTATTTGTGTCCCCTTTGCATGACATATTTTCAGATTTTTTTCATTTTCTATGTTTAAACAGAAACACAATCCCATCCTCTCTGTATATGCTGTGCACACGCACACACATAAATATATTAAAACTCAAACAGAGAATCAGAAAGTATTCTGCAATTTGTTTTTTGAAAAATCATCAATACATTATAAATTTCTTTCAAAGTTAGTACCTATAGGTCTACCTTATTTTACCTATGCATCTTGAAACCTCTTTCAAATCTAGCAATGCCTTCTAGGTACCAAATTCCAGGTAGCTAAACCTTGCCGTGTGGTCACTGATGACTGCGCATGTCCCATTTTCTAGACAAGCTTCCTGAAATTAAGTTAGTTGTAAAAGATAAATCTCTGAGTGCTTACAGTAGAAAATAAGTCCTTTGTTAATAAGGTTGGTTATGTTAGAAGTGAAAAATCATGTCTATTTTGTCATCAGTTGTTGAATATAGCAGGAAATTGATAAATATTTACTGAATAACTAGAAGGACAGCACGTGTTTAAGGCAGCTAAGAAAGACCAATTCTTGTTGGCAATAATGTGGCACGCTTTATGATTCTGGATTTTCTACTGTTTAACAAACTCCACACCGACACCTGATTCTTAACTAAACTTGGTGGTTACTTGAGAATTAGGGGGTATGTACAAGTACACAAAAAGGAATAACTTTTTTTCTCTTTTATACTGGACCAACTAATAAAACAATGGTTGAAAGACATTGGCCATCAAGCAATGAAGGACGGTGATTCCTGACACATAGGAAACAAACAAGGTAAACTCTACGACTATCTGAGTTTATTGCCTAGAGACAGCTTTCAAGCTGCGGTGCTGGGAAGGAGAATTAAGGCAGAGCCTGTCAAACTCTCTGAGTTAAGGAGCTGTTGATACAAGTAAAAACCAAGGTGGTTACAGTTCATATGGGAGACTACTGAAGAAAAGGGAGCTGCAAAGAGACAGAACTCTGACAATTTACACATAGTGCCCCTTAAGTATTCACCTGGCACAGAACACTGCATATGTATAAAGACAGGAGACAAAACTACAGACAAGATTAGTGGGAACAATCTCTGAAGTGAACATGGGCAAGGCATAGTGCTTATTTCCATCCGCCAAAGTAGAAAACCTTGTAATTTACAGGACATGGAATACTGAAAGAGTTTTGTTACAGTAATGGGGGAGAAATTGGCCTTACGATAAACCCTTTTCCGCCTAAAAAAGTTTAAAAGCAAGATTTGGAAGAATCAAACTGTTTCCAAGAAACCTAATTATGTTCCAGAAAAAAGCTAACAAAAGCATATAGGAATACAAAATATCTAGCACCAAGGTTAAATTTACAAGGTCTGGCATCCAGTAAATAATTACTACGTATGCAAAGAAGCTGAACAATGTGATATATAATGAGATAAATCAACTTTATTGAAGCCAGCCATGAAATGACAAAATAATAGAATTAGTAGACAAGAATACAAAAAAAAGTTACTGAAATTATATTTCACATGTTCCAGAAAATAAAGTTTGAGAATGTTAAGGAGAGACCTAAAAGACACAAAGAAGATACAATTTGAACTTCTGGAAATGAAAACTACAACATATGAGATAAAAACTGGATTAAACTGAAAGCAGATTATATAGTGGTAAAGAAAAGACTAGTGAACTGGAAGACATAGTAAAAGAAGCTATCCAAAAGAAAAGCAGAAAAAAGACTGAAAAAAAAACTGAAGAGAACATCATTTGTTCTGTTGTAGAATAACTTTAAGCAGCCTAATATATGTCTAATTGAAGTCCCCAAAGGAAAATGAGAGGATAGAAGTATTTAAAAATTTAAGAAACTTATAAATTTGATAAACTCACATATGTAAGATGTTCAACAAAACCCATGCATAGAAAAAAATGAAGAAAACTGCAGCAAGTGAAATGATAATCAAATTGCTTAAAGTCAGTGACTAAAAATCTCTTAAAAGCAGCTAAATAAATACACATTACCTAGAGAGGAACAAAGATAAGGATGAAGCAATATCTTGGCAGAAACGATGCAAACTAGAAGAGAGTGAAGCAACATCTTTCAACTACTGAAAAAGAGAGAGAGGGAGAGAAAAGTCAACCTCAAATTCCTTACCCAGTGAAAATATCTTTCTAAAAAACAAAGGTGAGCCCAGCAAATCCATTCCCAGGTACACACTTAAAAGACATGAAAACAGGTACTCATATATTTGCTTGTATTTGTGTGTTCATAGCAGCACTTTTTATAATAGTCAAAAAGTTGGAAATAACCTAAATGTTCATCAAAGGATGAATGAATAAACAAATTAAGGTAAATATACACAACAGAATATTATTCCGCCGTAATAAGGGATAAAGTACTGGCTACATGCTACAATATGGATGAACATCAAAAACAGTATGCTCAGTGAAAGAAACCAGACACAAAAGGTCACATATTGAAATGAACATAACCATATCAACAAATATATTAGATGTTAAAGGTTCTAAAAAAATCTCCAATTGAAAATCATACTTTGTCAGACGGGTAAAAAGAAGGATGGAAAAACATACACCTTGCTAATACTACTATTTTAGTAGTTTTCACTGTAAAAATTTGACAGTAAAAGACATCCAACAGTTGACAGTTTTTAGTTACACAGTGAAAACTGAAAAATAATAGTAGTAAGATAAATTAAAGAAGATTTAAATAAGGGTAAAGATGCAGTGTGTTCATGGGTCAGAATATTCAATATTAAGATGTCAATTTTCTCTGCTTCATCTATATTTTCAACTTACATAATGTCAACCAAAATCACAGCTAGTTTTTGAAAAACATTAACAAACTGATGATAGAATTCATATAGAAATGCAAAGAAAAAATCAGCAAAACAACTTTGAAATGAACAGCATTGGAGGAACAATACTATCTGATTTCCAGATATTATAAAGCTACAGCAATCAAGACAGTGTGGTACTGACATAAAGACAGACAGATAACTGGAACAGAGAGTTGAGAACAGTCTCACACATAAATGATCAATTGTTTGTCAATAAATGATGCCAGAACAGTTGGGTTTCAATTATGCAAACATCAATTTCAATCTATATCTTCCACTCGATATAAAAATTAAATGAAAAATGAATCACAGACCTAAAACTATGAAACAGCTAGAAGAAAACATATACAAAACCCCTTATGACCCTAGGTTAGGCAAAGATATTTAAAATACAACACCGAAACACAATCCTTGAAAGAACAAAGTGATGAACTGTACTTGATAAAAGCATCTCTTCAAAAGACATTGTTGGCTGGGTGGGATGGCTCACACCTGTAATCCCAGCACTTTGGGAGGCCAAGGTGGGAAGATTACTTGAGCCCAAGAGTTTGAGACAACCTGAGCAACATAGCGAGACCCCATCTCTACAAAACATAAAAAAAAATTAGCCAGGGGTGGTTGTAGGTAACTGTAGTCCTAGTATTTGGAATGCTAAGGTTCCCAATAGTTTGAGGCTATTGAGGCCAAGAGTTAAGGCTGCAATGAGCTATGATTATACCACTGCACTCCAGCCTGGGTGACAAAGTGAGACTCTGTCTCTAAAAATAAATAAAAAAACATCATTAAGAGGTGAAAAGATAAGCCACAGGGTGGGAGAAAATATTTGTAAATCATGTATCTGATAAATGACTTGTATTTAGAACACATAAATAATACTCAAAACTCAAGAATAAGAGGACAAATAATCTGATAAAACAGACAAAAAATGTGAGGAGACACTTCTCCCAAGAAGACAAACAGAGGGCAAGAAGAAACTCAAATGAGAGGATCCTCAAAATCGTTCATCATTAGGGAAATGCAAATTAAAACCACACTAATATGCCACCACACACCCATTATAGAGAAAAAAAACCTAACCATATCAAGGCAAGGATGTAGAAAAATTGGAACTTTCATACATTATTGATGGAAATGTAAAATGGTACAAACATCTGGGAAAACAGATTAGCAGTTTCTTAAGATGTCAAATAGACACCTACCATATGATCCAGCTAGTCTACTCCTAGATATTTACCCAAGAGAAATGAAAGCATACATCCACACAAAGACTTATATGTGAACGTTCATATGAGCTTTATTTAAAAAACTGGAAATGACCCCAATGTCCATCAACAAGTGAATGGAAAAACAAACTGTGGTACAACCACACAATGAAATGTTACTCAGTAATGAAAGAAGCGAAGTACGAATAAATCTTGAAATAATTATGCAGAATGAAAGAAGACAGATTAACAAAAGTACATGCATACTGTATGATTCCTCTTATATAAAAGTCTAGGAAACACAAACTAGGCTGGGTGTGGTGGCTCACGCCTGTAATCCCAGCACTTGGAGAGGCCAAGGCAGGTGGATCACGAGGTCAGGAGTTCGAGACCAGCCTGGCCAACAGAGTGAAACCCCATCTCTACTAAAAATACAAAGCCAGGAATGGTGGCACACGCCTATAGTCCCAGCTACTTGGGAGGCTGAGGCAGGAAAACTGCTTGAACCCGGGAGGCTGAGGTTGTGGTAAGCCAAGATCGTACCACTGTACTCCATTCTGGGCAATAGAGTGAGGCTCTGTCTCAATAAAAAACAAACAAACTAATCTACAGTAACTGAAAGTAAATCAGTAGTTGCTTAGGGACTGAGATGGGGAAGACTGGGAGGGAAGAATTCCAAAGGGGCATATGGAAACTTTTGGGGAGATGTATGTGTTCATTACCTTCATTTTGGTGATAGTTTCATGGGTATATTCATGTGCCAAATGTTAAACTGCACTATACCTTAAATGTGCAATTTACTGTATATCAATTATACCTCAATAAAGCTGCTAAAAAGGGGAGTATCTGTTTTTATTTTGGGTATTACTTAGCATTGTCATTTTGTCCATTCACTTAAGTATAACCTCAGACATAATCTGAAGAGCATTTAACTCAATGGTAATTCTAACATTAGTTATTTGTATTTCATCTGTGTATTATCAAAAAGGCCAAACTGATTTAAATATTTAAACTGATCCAAAGAATAGAGATCCTGAACCAGCCTAGCCAATATGGTGAAACCCTGTCTCTACTAAAAATACAAAAAATTAGCCCAGCGTGGTGTTGTGCACCTGCTATACCAGCTACTCGGGAGGCTGATGCAGGAGAATCACTTGAAACTGGAAGGCAGAGTTGCAGTGAGCCAAGAATGCACCACTGCACTCTAGCCTGGGCAAGAGAGCGAGACTCTGTCTCAAAAATAAATAAACAAATAACATAAAATAAAGAATAAAGATCCTGAGATAACTTCCTTCTGTATTATTTCACCATCTATTATGAATAGTCTATTGTTATAACAGCAATCTAATACTAATCATTCAGCTAGTTTATATAATTATTTTCAGAGTAAACGATATAATTTTCGTGAAGCAGAAAAAAGTAAAATCCATGGAATACTTTAAAAATTTTATTTTCAATCTTAAGGGAAAAGTTATATACTGAAGTTGGTATAGATCCTTTAATACAGGATTACTGATTCTTTCTCCAAATGTTTTATGAAATATTTTCAAACATACACAAAAGTCCAGAACTGAGTACTAAACCTATACGTACATGTCATCCAACTTCAAACATTATTAACATTTTGTGATTCTTGTTTCATTTGTTGAGCCCTTCCTCCTTTTCTCATGAAATATTTTAAAGCAAATTCCAGGCACCATACCATCTCATATCATAAATATTTCAGCACTTAAGTATTTTTCTCAATATAAGAAATAGATTATTTAAAAATGGTTTCATGCAAATTATACTTAATTATAGGAGCATTTAACACTTAATTTCTTACGTTTTGTCCGAACAATGCATAGACGTGTGTTCACATTTAGAAATTCTTTCTTTTTATGTTTGAGACAGAGTTTCCCTCTGTTGCCCAGGCTGGAGTACAATGGCACAATCTCAGCTCACTGCAACCTCCACCTCCCAAGCTTAAGTGATTCTCGGGCCTCAGCCTCCTAGGTAGCAGGAATTACAGGCATGTGCCATCATGCCCAGCTAATTTTTGTATTTTTAGTAGAGACAGGGTTCCGTCATGTTGGCCAGGCTGGTCTTGAACTCTTGACCTCAAGTGATCCACCTGCCTTGGCCTCCCAAAGGGCTGGAATTAAAGGCATGGGCCAGTGCACCCGGCTTCTTTATTTTTAGAGATGGCGGATCTTACTTTGTAGCCAAGGCTCAAACTCGTCAGCTCATGTGACCCTCCTGCCTTGGCCTTCGAAAGTGCTGGGATAATAGGCATGAGCCACTGCATCCAGTCCACATTTAGAAATTCTTATTTCAATTAACTGAAATGCTCAGGAAGGCATGTA
>NW_012100987.1:3613560-3617294 GCF_000951045.1 Mandrillus leucophaeus
AGGGAGGAGGGATGGCATTAGGAGATATACCTAACGTAAATGATGCGTTAATGGGTGCAGCACACCCATACATGTGCCATAGCACATGTATATATACGTAACAAACCTGCACGTTGTGCATATGTACCCTAGAACTTAAAGTATAATAATAATAATAAAAAAGAAATTACTCAGCAATGAAAAGAATGAAGTACAAATGAATCTTGAAAGTTTTTAGGGATTTTGTGAGCTGGCTATCAAACACAACTAGCATTAAAAACTAAATTATTTAAATTTATAGTAAAATACATTTTATTAAAAACAAAGGTAAAAATAATCAAACTTGTCAATTTAAAATTATTTTACTATCATCTGTGCTCTTGAGTCTGTTGTGCTCTTGAGTCTTGAGTCTAGGTCTGTTGTATCTGTATGCTGCGAACACTAAGTACTGGTATGCTGCTGACAATCTTTACTCCATCTTCAGTAACCTTAGGTTGGTAGTCTGAAGTTAGTCATGGTGGGAATATTTATACAACAGATACAAGCCAATGTTACAAATCAAGCTCTCCCTCATATCCCTCTTGGAAAGCTGGTTGTTAACATTTACCACCGCACCACTGTGCCTACCCCGAGCATTAACTATGTGTCAGGCACTGCAATAAAATGAAGTATTTCTGGTCTTTTGAAATTTGAGGATAAAGATCCTCCAATGTTATAGTATTAAAAGACACTGTAAAGATTATAAACAGATCCTTAAGAAAACAAGTAATACATGACATATATTAATGTTATTTAACGTATGACTTTAAAAAACCCTTTATTATAAGAGAAATAGTTTTCAAAACTTTTAAAATATTAACTTCTTGGCTGGGTGAAGTGGCACATCTCTAATCCCAGTACTTTCAGAGGCCGTAGGCAGGTGGATCGCTTGAGCCCAGAAGTTCAAGACTAGCCTGGGCAACATGGTGAAACCCTGACTGCACTAAAAAAATATAAAAATTAGCCAGGCATGGTAGTGCATAGCTATAGTCCCAGCTACTCGGGAGGCTGGGGTGGGAGGAGCACTTGACCCTGGGAGGCGGAGGTTGCAATGAACTGTGATCATGCCACTAAACTCCAGTCTGGGTGATAAAGCCAGACCCTGTCTCAACAACAACACAACAAAAAAAAAAAAAAAAAAAAAGAAAGAAAAAAGAAAAACTTCTTATGTTGACACTCAGGAATATTAAATAAATAAAAGGAACATTAGCGAAGCAGTACCTTCGGTTTAAATTGTTTTATGACTCAAATTTCAAAAGTATGGAAAAATATAATTAGATCTTGACATCAGAAGATGATTAAGAATGCTATGTAAAATGCATACATATATATTTACATAGTTTAAATGACATAAGGCCAAGAAAAAGAAGCAATATGAACCTGATTTTCTAAGTGTAAACAAAGTTAAATTTAACAGAGGAGTGATTTTTCATTAAACACAGAGGTAAAAACCTCTATTTTAAAATCCTATTTTAAAAATGATTTACTAGTAAAAAACTGAAAATGTCACCGAAGTTTGCCAAACTTGTTTTACCAGTTGATATTCTCAGAAATCAAAGCTTTGTCTGTCTAGTCTACATTTATACTTAGTCTGGGCATTTAATCTTCCTTTTGTTTTCAGTTTTGCCATACACTGTAAGTTGTTTTACATGGCCTTAACATTCAGTTAGTTTCATAAATTGTGAAATCATTTTGTACTAGCAAACAGCTTATTTTAAAACTGCTCAGAAAAATAAACAAAAGAGTCAAAGAATTAAAATGAATACTGTGATTCTTCATATGGGTTTCTTTTGTTTAAGTTATTTACCTCTTGTGAAAGCTGTGTTACTTGGTCCTTTCGATGTTCCAGGTCTTTTAAAATCAGCGAGTTTTGTTTTTCCAGTTGAAGCACTCTTCTTGCCAAGTGAACACTAGGCGAATGAAATGAGAAAATTAATGTTTAAAAGTGAAATACTGCCCAAAATATTCAAAATGTGTTTGTGTACTTGAAAATAGACATCATTTCCTAATTATACTTAAATATTAACAGAAAGAATACAGAGTCAAATAATATTTTCAGGCACCAGTAGTGGAAGACCAATACCCTACAAGTCAGAATTATGAGAGTAACAACATTAAAATCTCCATGACATAACCGTGATATACTGATTACTGCAGTAACGGTTTTTAGCCCTTGCTATAAAAGCGGAGAGTTAACATTATAATACTTGCTTGAAAAGACCACAATACAGCAATTTACAGCTTGTCTCCCCTTTTATAAATATTTTCCAATTACAAATCAGAAAATTAGTTGAAATATGATAAACAATAATTAGCTTATCACTTTGAGAAGTATCAGAGTTTACTTCAAACAACATAATGCACGTTATAATATAAAACAAAAATGAGGTTTTCAATTGAAAGTAGAGATGAAAAAGATATACAAAACTTACAGAATGTCTATAGTAAAGGCTAAGCTTCTGTATTAAAAAAAAAATCACTCCCTCTGATTCTCTACATTACCATAAGTTATTGCACTGACCTTTAGTATTTAAAATTACATGTGAAACATCTCAATTCTACTTTTAAGAAACAATTATAAGAATAAAATCTATTCCTTCTAACTATGGTGGGAGGAAGTGGCATCTTTCTTTAAAGAACTGCTAATAATTTTGAGAAGACATGTTGCTCCAAAGACCCTCTCTGCATTTCCAGTAACTTAACATTTTCATATTTATTGTATTTTCATGTTTTATACTAGGTTAACCTACTAATTTGTGAATTGTAGAATTCATGGAATCCTAGATGGAATGTTTTATAATGACAAAAAGTAAAATAATGGTGGTTTAAATAAAATCATAGGGCAGAAATAATTCTATTGTATTTTAATATTTCCCAATATCAGATAAAGAAATGCAGACAACACTCTAAAAAAATGTTAAGACCAGGTGCAGTGGCTCATGCCTGTAATCCCAGCACTCTGGGAGGCTGAGGCAGGAGGATCACTTGAGGCCAGGAGTTCAAGACCAGTATGGGCAACATGGTGAGACCCTGTCTCTACAAAAAATATAAAAATTAGCTGGGCATAGTGGTGCATGCCTGTGGTCCCAGCTACTTGGGAGGCTGAGATGGGGGACCACTTGAGCCCAGGAGTTTGAGGTTACAGTGAGCTAGGATTGTGCCACTGCAATCCAGCCTGGGGTGACACAGTGAGATCCTGTCTCTAAAAATAATGATAATAATAATAATAAAAAAAATAGTGTTAGGTATCATCCTAAACATCTATTTCTAAGAACTCATACCAAATAAAAAAGGTAAGTTCTGGCAAAAGTTTATATAGTGATTTGAGTTGCTTGTTTAGATCTAAAATTCTATCCTTTCAACCGGCATTAGAGACGGAAAAAGCATACAGTCCTCATTTTTTGACAACCACTATTTTTTTTTTTAAATAAAAACTTTACTGACATGTAATTTTACTGATATGCAACTTAAGTATCATAAAGTTCATCCACTTAAAGTATACAATTCAATGTTTTTTAGTATATTTAAAGTTGTGCCACTATCACTATAATTTTAGAGTATTTTCATTATCTCAAGAAGAAATTCTGTGTCCATTACCAGTCACTCTCCATCCTCCCCACATTCCAACTTCCTCCTTTGCTCCTCAAATTCAACCTTAGGGAACCACTAATCTACTTTCTCTGTTTATAAATTTTTAAGGAGTTTACAGTTTATGA
>NW_012100987.1:3617344-3634520 GCF_000951045.1 Mandrillus leucophaeus
ACAAGTCAGAATTATGAGAGTAACAACATTAAAATCTCCATGACATAACCGTGATATACTGATTACTGCAGTAACGGTTTTTAGCCCTTGCTATAAAAGCGGAGAGTTAACATTATAATACTTGCTTGAAAAGACCACAATACAGCAATTTACAGCTTGTCTCCCCTTTTATAAATATTTTCCAATTACAAATCAGAAAATTAGTTGAAATATGATAAACAATAATTAGCTTATCACTTTGAGAAGTATCAGAGTTTACTTCAAACAACATAATGCACGTTATAATATAAAACAAAAATGAGGTTTTCAATTGAAAGTAGAGATGAAAAAGATATACAAAACTTACAGAATGTCTATAGTAAAGGCTAAGCTTCTGTATTAAAAAAAAAATCACTCCCTCTGATTCTCTACATTACCATAAGTTATTGCACTGACCTTTAGTATTTAAAATTACATGTGAAACATCTCAATTCTACTTTTAAGAAACAATTATAAGAATAAAATCTATTCCTTCTAACTATGGTGGGAGGAAGTGGCATCTTTCTTTAAAGAACTGCTAATAATTTTGAGAAGACATGTTGCTCCAAAGACCCTCTCTGCATTTCCAGTAACTTAACATTTTCATATTTATTGTATTTTCATGTTTTATACTAGGTTAACCTACTAATTTGTGAATTGTAGAATTCATGGAATCCTAGATGGAATGTTTTATAATGACAAAAAGTAAAATAATGGTGGTTTAAATAAAATCATAGGGCAGAAATAATTCTATTGTATTTTAATATTTCCCAATATCAGATAAAGAAATGCAGACAACACTCTAAAAAAATGTTAAGACCAGGTGCAGTGGCTCATGCCTGTAATCCCAGCACTCTGGGAGGCTGAGGCAGGAGGATCACTTGAGGCCAGGAGTTCAAGACCAGTATGGGCAACATGGTGAGACCCTGTCTCTACAAAAAATATAAAAATTAGCTGGGCATAGTGGTGCATGCCTGTGGTCCCAGCTACTTGGGAGGCTGAGATGGGGGACCACTTGAGCCCAGGAGTTTGAGGTTACAGTGAGCTAGGATTGTGCCACTGCAATCCAGCCTGGGGTGACACAGTGAGATCCTGTCTCTAAAAATAATGATAATAATAATAATAAAAAAAATAGTGTTAGGTATCATCCTAAACATCTATTTCTAAGAACTCATACCAAATAAAAAAGGTAAGTTCTGGCAAAAGTTTATATAGTGATTTGAGTTGCTTGTTTAGATCTAAAATTCTATCCTTTCAACCGGCATTAGAGACGGAAAAAGCATACAGTCCTCATTTTTTGACAACCACTATTTTTTTTTTTAAATAAAAACTTTACTGACATGTAATTTTACTGATATGCAACTTAAGTATCATAAAGTTCATCCACTTAAAGTATACAATTCAATGTTTTTTAGTATATTTAAAGTTGTGCCACTATCACTATAATTTTAGAGTATTTTCATTATCTCAAGAAGAAATTCTGTGTCCATTACCAGTCACTCTCCATCCTCCCCACATTCCAACTTCCTCCTTTGCTCCTCAAATTCAACCTTAGGGAACCACTAATCTACTTTCTCTGTTTATAAATTTTTAAGGAGTTTACAGTTTATGACAATACCGTTCTTCATTTCCCAATATAAATATACCAAGTTCTCTCTAATTTGACCCTAAAATAACAAAATTTCTACAAATAAAATAAGCCTTAATGTGAATTTTGTATTTTGAATCTGTTGATTCTATTACATGTTTGCAAGCATCGGTTTATCATTAGCTCTATTTTTATTAGGTTAATTAAAAAATCTTAAGCACTATCTTTATTCATATTTTTATTCTTTCTTACCCTTCATATATGTCAGATGTAACTTTTTTCATCTTTCTATCTCCCATAGAACTTCACACTAGGGTCACTTAAACATGGTAAGTTTTCAATAAATACATGTTGAAGGTATAGAACATGTATGTGTATACTCAATATAGAACAATAAACACAATCAAATGCAATTACACAGAAATAGAGTTACAAATGAATGAAATGGAAGACAAAAAGATGTAAGAAAATAATGAGATGCCACATATTACCAACAATCTGAAGAAGATAATGATTTGAAGACATCAAGTTTAATAATATTAAATTGTTCATTTGGTTTGAGCGTTTTTATTTTGTTTGGGAATTGCATAATGTTCTTATACAGATATGGTGGTACCACTTACCAATAAAAATATGTCATAAAACACTGACTCAGGAAATTCTTGCTGGGTGAGGTGGCTCACGCCTGTAATCCCAGCACTTTGGGAGGTTGAGGCGGGGGGATCACCTGAGGTCAGGAGTTTGAGACCAGCCTGGCCAACATGGAGAAACCCCATCTCTGCTAAATACACAAAAATTAGCTGGGCGTGATGGCAGGCACCTGTAATCCCAGTGACTCAGGAGACTGTGGCAGCAGAATCACTTGAACCTGGGAGGCGGAGGTTGCAATGAGCCGAGATAGTGCCATCGCACTCCAGCCTGGGGGACAAGAGTGAGACTTTGTCTCAAAAAAAATAAATTCTTGGTATGCTAGTGCTTAAGCCTTAACACCAGGACTACTTTCTTCAAACAAGAATTTCCCTGATTTTGACTGGGGGATTCCAAGTAAGGAAAATCAACTCCAAACAGAAGGAAAGTATCTATGGTATCTTCAGATTGCTCACAAATATGCTCTACAGTGCTTTGATTACTAGTTTATAGTACAATTTTGCTGAGAAAAATTTTTTGAGAATTCATGGTGATGGGAAGGACCATGAGTATTAGTATGATTGTTGATGTCATTTATGATGCATAATGATAATAATGTAGAAGACAACATGGTACAATTGGTCTCCAGTATATATGGGGTTTACATTTGAAAAACCACCTCTAAGTCAGTTGTAAGGACAGTAAAACACATTTCCTCATATATATATTAGAAATGGTATTAAAGTTCTCAGTTGCCCTAAAAGACCCATTTAGCCCACTAATGTAGTACAAACACACACACACAGAAAAGAATAAAAGATAATATAAAATCTTTCATTAAAAGATTATACTCAGATTTATTAAGATTGTATTAAAGATATAAGAGATTACATTAAGATTTAATGAAAAGAAATATAAACAAGATACATTTAAGCAAAAGAACACAGCAGAAACAAGAAATATAATTGTTTTCATCATTATAATACTTATAGTAAAACAAAAATGGTAAAAAAAATTAGGCCAAGGCAGGCAGATCACTTGAGGCCAGAAGTTTGAGACCAGCCTGGCCAACATGGCAAAACCCCATCTCTACTAACAACACAAAAATTATCTGGGTGTGGTGGCACATGTCTTTAATCCCAGCTACTTGGAACGCTGAGGCACAAGAATCTATTGAACCCGGAAGGCAGTGGCTGCAGTAAGCAGTGAGCCAAGATCGTGCCACTGCACTCCAGTCTAGCAACCGAGTGAGACTCTGTTTAAAATAAATAAATAAATAAATAAATAAATAAATAAATAAAGGAAATTACTAATTTTTTTCTTGGTGATGAACATCAATGACTACAGAAAAGCAGGGTGATAATCAGAAGAAACATATTAATTCATTTGAAAAATACTCATGAACACTTCCTTTTAAGAAACATGTATTAAAAACCTATAATCTGCCTAGGCACTGAGAATACCTAATATCTACTGGGAACATCTAGGCAAATTTAAAAATTACTGTAGTATGTTAAATGCTAAGAAAAGGCATACCACTAAGGAATAAAAACTAACACTAACTAATCTGGTGAAGAAACAGAGAAACAGCATTTTAGGTAGAGGGAAATGCATATGTAGAGGATGAAGTGCTAGGGAAAATTCTAAGTAGTATAGTATAGATCAATAATACATGGTGCATGGTGAGGGTTGAAGCTGGAGAGATATAGGCAGAGATAAGTTATGAAAAGCCTCATATGTTTGCATTTCATCCTGAAGTTGGTTAGGCATAACATGATCTGGTCCGCACTTGAGAATGAGTACTCTATCAGCAGTGTGCAGGATGGCCTGCAGAAGGAATTAGACTATAGTCATTTAGGAGGTCATGATCATAATCTAGATCAGCGGTCTTTAAAAGCAGTTATGTGCAAAATTATTTGTTGAACTGTGGGAACTTTTACTTACATTTATTTTAATGTTAAATTATCTTAAGTTTTCATTTTCTGTGTAGGTTTTATATCATTATGTACATGCTATTCATATGATAGCACATGCATACATAATCTGTAAATATGAATACATAAAGACATATTGCTGAGTGTGTACTGAAGTTTTTTCCCAATAAAGATTTGTATCAAAAAGTTTGGAGACCACTGGTCTAGGTCAGCTTTGTCCAATGGAAATATAATGCAAGCCACACATGTAATTTAAAATTTTCTAGTAGCCACATTAATAAACAGTGCAAAGCCCTTACCTCATATGATACCAAAAAATTAACTAAAATGGATCAAAGACCTAAATACAGACGATAAAACTATAAACTTTTAGAAGAAAACATATGAGTAAATCTTCGCAAACTTAGATTTAGCAAAGGTTTCTCAGGGCAGCAAAAGCATAACTAATAAAAAAATTGGATAAACCGGACTGCATCAAAATTTAAAAATTCTGGGCTTCAAAATGCACCATTAAGAAAGTAAAAATATCTTAACAATTTTAGTTTTGTCACGAAAAAGAAAAAAAGGGCTGGGTACAGTGACTCACGCCTATAATTGCAGCACTTTGGGAGGCCGAGGTGGGCAGATCACTTGAGGTCAGGAGTTTGAGACCAGCCTGGCCAACATGGTGAAACCCTGTCTCTACTAAAAATACAAAAATTAGCTGGGCGTGGTGGCAGGTGCCTGTAATCCCAGCTACTCGGGAGGCTGAGGCAGGAGAATCGCTTGAACCCGGGAGGCGGAGCTTGCAGTGAACTGAAATCGTGCCACTGCACTCCAGCCTGGGCAACAGAGTGAGACTGTCGCAACAAAACAAAACAAAACAAAACAAAAAAACAAAAGAGAGAAAGAAAAAAAGGAAAAAAGACAGTGAAAAGACAATCTGCAGAATGGAAGAAAAAATTTCTTATCACATACCAGTTAAGAAACTTGAATCCAGAAAATATAAAAAACTGTTACAGTTCAACAATAAATACCTGGCACAAAGGAGGTATTTAGAAATTATCTATTGAATGAATGAACGTTCACTCCTACCTCCTGTTGCTTCATAATCCAACCAATATGGAGCATTGTCGATCTTTGGAAGTTTTGCTAATTTTATAAACATAAAATCCTGCTTTAAATTAAATTTCTTTATTTGTGAGGTGAAGCATTGTCTCATATGTTTGTCAGACATCTGTATTTTTTACATAGTGAACTGATGTCTATATCTTTTTCCCATCCGCTTTCAAATCTGACCTTCATGGTTAGTTTTACTCTATCTCTAAATTATTTAAAAATATCAAGGCCCTCTATAATCTCACTGGAACCAATCTTATTTGCCATTGATGTCTACTCTACTTAATGTCTCAGAAATATGTTTTCTGTGTTCCTTTCTGCCTTTTGTTGGTCCTCCAGTCTGAAGATTTTCTTTAAAGGCTCCCTTTGAGTTCCACTTCCTCCATTTCTGACTGTGCCAGCCTTTACTGATCTCTATTCCTCTGACTGACACAGCCTAGCCCAACATATGATATGGTACTAAAGTTTATATATTCTTTCATGTATGTTAATCATTTCTCCCTAAACAGATGCAACTCATAAAATGACAGGAGTCTTATCCCCTGTGGTATCTAACTATAGAGCTGATCAGAGTGGGTACTTAATAAATCTTCTTCTCCTTTTTTTTGTTTTTGGCAGGGTCTCACTCTATTGCCCATGCTAGAGTGCAGTGGTGCAAACATGGCTACTGCAGCCTTGACCTCCTGGGCTCAAGTGACCCAGCCCAGCCTCCCACAAAGCTGGGACCACAGGGGCATTAGGATGATTGGCTCATTTTTAAAATTTCTGTAGAGGCTGTGTCTCACATTGATACCCAGGCTAGTCTCCAACTCCTGGGTTCGGGTGATCCTCCCACCTCAGCCTCCTACCGTGCTGGGATTATAGGCGTAAGACATGTGCACAGCCATAAGTACCTCTTGACTGATTTTGTTTTAAGTGCATTTTGTTCAAATGAACACATTGTTAGAAACCATATTCTGAGGTTGCAGCACCTCAACATTAAGGTACACCTATTGCTAATAATGGGCAATTAAAGAAAAACAATAAAATACAACTAATGCTCAATATTAAGCATTGAACTAGCAATTAAAAAGTGCATAAAGTTAATAAGAAGGCAAACGTCTTAGATACCAATTCACCACTTCTATATTCAACCTTCTAAAACTTTAAGTGGGCATATTGCTTTGGTGAGTGATTTGGTGCTATAGGTGGATCCTCTTTAGAAGTCTGGGATCTTACAAGTGGGAAGAAACAAGAGTGTTTAAATGAAATTCAAAACAAGACAGATGAAGAACTGCTTAACTACAGCCGAGTTTATGCCTCCTCAACACAATGAACATACAATGAAAACAAGTCCTAAGATCTTTATCTTTTTAAATTTTTTGAGTCAGAGTTTTGCTCTTGTCACCCAGGCTGGAGTGCAATGGCATGACCTGGGTTCACTGCAACCTCTGCCTCCTGGGTTCAAGCAATTCTCCTGCCTCAGCCTCCAGAGTAGCTGGGATTACAGGCACCCATCACCATGCCAGCTAATTTTTGTCTTTTTAGCAGAGATGGGGTTTCGCCATGTTGGCCAGGCTGGTCTTGAACTCCTGACCTCAGGTGATTCACCTGCCTCAGTATCCCTAAGTGCTGGGATTATAGGCGTGAGCCACCATGCCTGGCCCCGCTAAGATCTTTAAGAAGAATAACTATGAATAAGTCAGGAAAAATGACTCTTGCTAAAGGCTATTTTTTTGGTGTAGAATGTACTGAATTTCTCAAGAAAGCAATGCTTTTATAAGCTATCTATTGGGACACTTAAGTAGGTACCATACTTCTTTGTAATTATTAATACATTAATTGCCATATGATTTTCACTTATACCAAGATTAAGTTTGATATCATCTAGAAACTAACATCATCAGTATATTGGTTGTATACCTAAATATTACACAAAAATTTCACCTGTTTCTTGGTCAAATTAGTATTCCCTAAGGGTTACCTTTTAGCTCTCTTAGCACTTCTTGATGCCAAATATAGGTTATTGGTCTTGGCTCTGTCCATGGTAGTCTGTATTTCTGATTACTACATACAATTTCCTAACATTTTTAGTTTAGCCAATGTGGACATGCAGAGTTTTGTTTATATCTGAGATATCGAAGCACAATGGAGGACTGATGCTCTGTTCTGGGTTCTTCATATTGGTATGGTGCCTTACTATTACCAAATCTCCAAATGAACAAGAATATGTGAGGCATGATTATTAGTTATTTGATCTTTCTCAGTTTCAGTAGATCAGAGTTCTCTCTCTACTAGCACGGCATGGAAGATGGTTGTAAAGAAGGGGACATGTGCCAGAAGGATCCCACTTTCAAAAAGTTTAAGGTTGGTCCTTATATTACCTGCTCAGCTGGAAATGACTGAGGACTAAATAGTGATCTCATGCTGATTATCTGTAGTTATATGAGACTTTCTCTAGTTTCTTCTATAGGCTTACACTACCAAATTTGTCAGGAATAGAATAGCAGCAACTTTTTAAAGAACTATTCCTAAAGCCATCCCAAATGAAATGAGTACAACTTTTCCCAAGGACAAAAATGAGAACTCATATATATGAGAATAAAGGAAAGGAAAACATGTTTATCATACATAAAATTTTGTTAGTTTCCTCTGCTTTATTTTTTTTATTATGAAGCTCAGTAAACTGAAAGTTTTAACTTAAAGCTTTTTATAAAACTAGAGAAACTATAGTATGCAGTAAATCTTACAATTTGAAAGGTTTAAGAACATCAGAACAGTCTCCACATTCAGATTAGCCAAAACACAGAGGCATATACAAAGACCACGTTAGTGCCTGGGTGTTACCATTTAGTGTGGCAGGTTAAAGGGCATAACCAAAACATGTAACCAGAAAATCTTGTTCACTATTTTCAAAACAATCCCAACAGAAAGGAAAACATTACTTCAGATTTTCAAGTTTAGTCAAGGAGAGCCCATTTTATTTTAATGTACTTTAATTGTATAAGCCCTTGTAACTTTCTATAATTGTGTCCCAGAAAGAGTTTTAAAAAAATTGGCTGGGTATGGTGACTCAAGCCCGTAATTCCAGAACTTTTGGAGGCTGAGGTGGGATGATTGCTTGAGGCCAGGAGTTCAAGAACAGCCTGGGCAACACAGCAAGACCCTGTCTCTACAAAAAATAAAAAATAAAAATATTAGCTAGGTACAGGGTGCCCAGCTACTCAGGAGGGCAGAAAAAAGAATCGCTCCAGCCCAGGAGTTTGAGATAAGAGTGAGCTATGATGGCACCACTGCATTCCAACCTGGGTAACAGAGTGAGACTCTTAAAAACGGACTAATATTAAAGAAAGTTTCATGTTTGAGGGGTATCCCTACTAATTATTTCAAGAGGCTTCTGTACAATTTTAAAACAATATTGTCTTACATGAAAACTCAAATTGTGCCTAGTAAAAGATTTCAGAACCCTGGCTTTTCCTCTAAAATTAACTATGTAATTTACTTTAAGAACACATCAAGGTGTAACAACCTAGCACTTACTGAAGATCTACTCTGTCAGGCACTTCAAATCCATTTTCTCATTTTTAATTTTGTGGTACTGCCTGGGTTGCAATTGGCAACTAATGATAATTTTCAGTAACTATACAATTTATTAACGAAAATATAGCACTCAAAAACAGAAGTCCTAAAAATTAATGTTTTGGATAACCATTAAAAATGACCTTTCTGAAGAATACACAATGACATAAGAAAATGTTTAGAATGGAATTCTATGATAATAAATTAAACTATTAAATTACAAGCAATAATATCCTAAATAAGTAAGAAAGTATATAAATCTGTGTGCATTTCCGAGTGGTTATTTTGGATGGTAAGATTACCAGTAATTTTCCAATTTTATAAAATAAACATGGGTGGGCATGGTGGCTCATGCCTGTAATCCTTGTACTTTGGGAGGCTGAGGTGGGCCGATTGCCTGAGTTTAGGAGTTTGAGATCACTTGAGACCAGCCTGGGCAACACGGTGAAACCCTGTCTCTACTAAAATACAAACAATTAGCCAGGCGTGGTGGTGTGCGCCTGTAGTCCCAGCTACTTGGGAGGCTGAGGCAGGAGAATTGCTTGAACCTGGGAGGCGGAGGTTGTAGTGAACCAAGATCATGCCACTGCACTCCAGCCTGGGTGACAGAGTGAGCGAGACTCCAACTTCAAAAAAATAAAAATAAAATAAAATAAAATAAACATTACTGTTATAACAAATCAGAAACCTCCTTTCAATTAAATGTTACCCTAAAATATCCAATTCTGGTTGTTCAATATATAAGATTTTAAACCAAATTTAGTATGAATGGAATCTATTGTGTAGTAGTTGGAAAATAAGTTCTTTTGAAACTTTAATACATTTTGGTGTAGGCTGATGTACAATGAAAACTTTATTTTGCATATATTTCATTTACTATTCTGACTGAGTTGTTTTATCATTCACCTTAAGTTTCCATTGATTTTTTTCGTTTCTTTTTTTGAGAGATGGAAGTCTCTCTATGTTTCCCAGACTGGAGTGCAGTGGCTAGTCACAGGTGCAATTACAGTGTACTACAGCTTCAAACTGCTAGTCTTGAGTGATCCTTCTGCCTCAGGCTTCCCAGAGCTGGGATTACAGGTGCATGCCAGCACGTCTGGCTCCAATCCTTTAATTTCAAATGTGAAGGATTAAATATAATTCTCTCAAAGGTTGTAATGCTTTTATCTTAAATAAACATAAAAAGAGCACAAAGCCACTGCCTTCTTCACAAATATCCATTATGATCTCAAATGTGGACTTTGCAAACTTCAGAAATGTGTCAGACCCTAACCTGGGATCTTTAGTGCCACTGATCGATTTTGTGCATACAGTAAGCACTCAATAAAAGTTGTTGAATGCATGAAGGAATGCATAAATGTTCTCTTTGGATATCTAGCCTTACTTTCCCGTCATTCAGCTTAGATGACCTGAGAAGCACTTCCTCAAAATAACCCTCTGGCTCACCATGAGAAGAATGCCTGGCACCAGCTGGCAGGAGATATTAATAGCATGCCCATTAGGCACATGTTCAAGGCACATAGATAGCTCAGTGATAGAATCTTTAGGATATTTGGACAGTTAACATTATTTCGAGTATGAATCAGTTGTGGTTCCTTAAATCCTCACTTTAAATATTAAAAACCAACCTCTATTTTAAAAAATTCTTAAAAAAATAGTAAGGTGCAACAGCAATAATAGCTTGCAATTTTGAAAAAACTCAGTATTTGGGGCTAAGAAAAGTGAACTTCTAACAGTAGAATTCTTTCTTTTCTTTTATTCTTTTTGGAGACAAGGTCTCACTCTGCTATCTAAGCTGAAGTGTAGGGGGACAATCACGGTTCACTGCTGCCTCGACCTCCTGGGCTCAGGTAATCCTCTCACCTCAGCCTCCTGAGTAGGGTAGCTGGGACTACAGGCACGTGTCCCCAGGTCCGGCTAAGTTTTGTATTTTTTGCAGAGATGGGGTTTCGCCATGTTGCCCAGGATGTTCTCAAACTCCTGGACTTAAGCAATCTGCCTATATTGGCCTCCCAAAGTGTTGGGAATACAGGTGTGAGTCACTGCACCCAGCCCCATTTATTCTTGTAACGAAGATTCTTTTGAAGGATTCAGAAGCCAAAATAGAGAAGAGAATGTGACCTTTCCCTTTAAATTTCAAGTTTTAGTATTTTACCTATCATTTACCACTGATAAGTTTCTAACCCACAAAACTATGTTCTATTCTTCCTTAGGCAACATTGGACTAAGAAACAGATATGCTGAAAATTACAAAATACCCTAGGTTACCTGTTGTGACTTTTGGAGGAAATGGGAATGGGATTGATTTTTTAAAAAATAATACATAATTCTGAAATATCTGAATCCTCACCAGACAGAATTAAACATTCCAGCTACAAATTGATACTTTCTATTAGTCTAGCCTTGATCAAAATTTGGCATATATTTAGTTTAACTGGTGAGAGCCATAAGTTCTAAGCATGGCTTAGAACTTACTTTCTTTTCTTGTTTTCTATAAAGTGGTCTTTATATCCTACATCACTTTATTTTTTTTCATTTACCACTATATTAATGAGGTTGCATCATTTTAGATAGCCACACAGACGTTCTATTTTCTGAGTCATTTTCTTAGTGTATAATTAGTCATTTTCTTAGTGTCTCTAATGTCTAAATCAGTTCACACAAGAAAAGCAACTTTGAATTCTCAAATACTCTGATGAAGAAACAATTTTACTAGGTATCCTGCACTGAGCTAGATAGAGAAAGTGATAAATAAACAAGAGTAAGATGTAGCTGGCAGGGCGTGGTAGCTCATGCCTGTAATCCCAGCACTTTGGGAGGCCAAGGCGGGTGGATCACTTGAGGTCAGGAGTTTGAGACCAGCCTGGCTAATATGGTGAAACCCTGTCTTTACTAAAAATACAAAAATTAGCCAGGCATGGCGACACACGCCTATAATCCCAGCTACTCGGGAGTCTAAGACAGGAGAATTGCTTGAACCCGGGAGGTGGAAGTTGCAGCGAGCTAAGATCGTGCCACTACACTCTAGCCTGGGAGACACAGTGAGCCTCTGTCTCAAAAAAACAAACAAACAAACAAACAAAAAACAACAAAAAAAAGATGTAGTTGCCAGACCAGGCGTGGTGAATCACTCCTGTGTTTCCAGCACTTTGGAAGGCTGAGGCAGTTGGATCACTTGAGGCCAAGGCCAGGAGTTCAAGACCAGCCTGGCCAACATGGTGAAACCCCGTTTCTACAAAAAATACAAAAATTAGCAGGGTGTGGTGGTGCATGCCTGTAGTCCCAGCTACTTGGGAGACTGAGGCAGGAGAACTGCTTGAACCCGGGAGGTGGAGGTTGCAGTGAGCTGAGACTGTGTTACTATAATCCAGGCCTGGGTGACAGAGTGAGACTGTCTCAAAAAAAAAAAAAATAAATAAATAAATAAAAATAAAAAAAGTAGCTGCTGACCTTGAAGAACTTTCCATCTAGATGGGTAAATGATACAGGAAATGATAGCTAATGAGATAAGAGAAATGCTCTACTGTGTGGTACAGAGAAAACAGATGTTTTATAGGCAGAGAAATAGGTATATCCACTGCATTTTGGGTAGAGAGGCAAATAAGGCTGGAGAGGTAGAGCTACATTATGGGGGAGCTTGGAAGTCTGAAAGAAATATTTAGATTTGATGGATTTGATGTGGTAGTGAACGGGGCAGTGAGATGTTTTTGCAAAGTAGGATAAATTTTGGTGCAAGAGAGGAGTTAAGAATAAAAATCAGGCAGGTCAACTGGAAACCCGATTAATGTAGGTACAATTTTCTGTTAGTGTACAGTTGTCTGTTGCTATCCACGGGATTACTGGTTCCAGTGTACACTCCCCACCTCCTGTGGATACCAAAATCCATGAGTGCTCAAGTCCCTTACATACAATTGGTATAATATTTGCATATAACCTATGTATATCCTCCCATATACTTTAAATCACCTCTAGATTACTTATCATACCTAACAAAATGTAAATGCTATGTGAATAACTGTATTGTGTTACAGAATAATGACAAGAAAAAAAGTCTGCACATGTTCAGCATAGATGCAATCATCCATTCTTTTCTCAAATATTTTTGATCAGCGGTTGGTTGAATTCACACATGTGAAACCCATGGATATAGAGGGCTGATTGTACTTTTAAGCAGTATCTCACAAGATAACTAGTGGATCTTCCAAATATTCTCCTAGTTTTCATAAAGCCTTTTATAGTTTCAATCACAATATATGCATTAACTCCCCTTATCACTCTCCCTAACGTGTATGTCAAGGAATGTAGGCAGGTGAATAAAAATGAGAGAAAGCAAAAAGAAGCATAATTAATTTTAATCTGAATATTGTTGATACAAAGCATTTGTAGCTCATCTGAAATTAATGTGAAAATAAAAATGAGGTCCTCATCATCAAATCTAATTCTACAGAAATTCTTATGTACACTTCTATTCTACAAACCATTAAATTTATTTAAATAGCTATGAAATACATGATTATTACTGTTTTATTTTGTGAGAAATTTAATATTTATGCAGAGTAAGAATAAAGGACTTTGTCACTGAACTCAGCACATTATCAGAAAGCACAAATGTAATTACATTCAGCTTGAGTAGAAAAATAAAATAAATATATATCGATTTTACCTTTGCTTTAGTCGTCTTTTGGCTGTTGTGGGAACATTAGCACCATAGCCATAGGAAAAAAGAACCCTTTCAGCCTCATCTTCATTTTCAACTGGAAAATATTAAAGTATATAATGTGAGATAACTTAATTTTTCCTTTAAAAACATGGCAGAAATGAAAATAAAAGAGGTTATAATAAATTAGGGAGCATAAAAACATTAGAAAGGGCTAATATGTAATCTTAAACAGCCCATTTGTAAGTAGAAGCATATTTCTTAAAGTATATCCTTGCTTGAATTTGCTCCATTTATTTTGGCAATGTATAAGGGATTACATCATATCACATTAGGTTTTCTTGTTAAATAGTATAATAATACATATATTATTCTGAAGGACTCAAAGGCTTTTTGCATGAAATATACTATATAACAAATAATGATAACATATCAAAGTCATCAATTCTGTTCTTGATAAAATAAACGATTTTTAAATTAGGACAAATATTATTTTATCAGAACAACTTTATTTTAATTTGCAACAATAAAATTATGTACTTATGTAGGTTACTCTATTAAAAACTGTGCAGCTCTAAGCATGTATTGATGGCCTTACTCTTTTTTAAATGTAAAAAAATTCTGTGAAAATAATTTACTTTTAAATTCTGCTATTGTCATGCCACTTCCCAAAAGGAATTTTAACTAACAAGTTAACATCTTCTGGCTAAAAACTTGAAATGCAATGACATTTTACTGCAAGTTGGGATTAAAAAAATATATATATATACACATATTTTTTTTTGAGATGGAGTTTCACTCTTGCTGCCCAGGCTGGAGTGTAATGGTGTTATTTCTGCTTACGGTGACCTCTGCCTCCCAGGTTCAAGTGATTCTCCTGCCTCAGCCTCCCCAGTAGCTGGGATTACAGAATATCACTCCTGGGTAATTTTTTTTTGTATTTTTAGTAGAGACAGGGTTTCGCCATGTTGGCCAGGCTGGTCTCAAACTCCCGACCTCAGGTGATCTGCCTGCCCTCAGGTGATCTGCCCACCTCAGCCTCTCAAAGTGCTGGGATTACAGGTGTGAGCCACCACACTCGACCAAAAAAGATTTCATCATCAAAAAAACCCCCCAAAACACCAAAAAAAAATTTCATCAAAGGCTATAGTTTTAACAGCTCAAGTAAAAGCAGTCAATGACATACAAAAACTTTTATAATATTATTTATCAGCAACCATTATTTTAATGTTAAAAAGATAAACCACTTTCAGGAATATTTCAGAATTAAAACAAAGCCACATATTTTACAACCATAATGATGTTTCATCATCTGCATGCCTATCAATGTAATATGCATACATTTGTTGATTGGCCCTTCTGTAGTAAAGATTTTAGAAACATTCATTAACTGTTTTCTTTTAATTTTGTACCTATCTTTCATGGTGAATCAGGATTAGCTTTCTGAGGAAGAATTACTAGTTGGGACACATGGAAGAGATGATACACACCATTACCAATACTATGATCAGCTATCAGATAAGTCCAGATCCAAGATGAGTTCTCCAAATCAGCTCTACTAGAACTAGAGCTAATATTTAGATATGTAACTGACTCTTGTCTCTCCTTAATAGTTCTAAATTCAGAGGGCAGAAGGGTAAATTTAGTTTACATCTCAAAAACCCGTAAGTTAGATATTAATGGACATGCTAAATGTGAGTTTAATACTTAATGGATTAATAAATCATGGGATAACTATTCTAGCAGGGATTAATTACAAAAACAATGTATTATACAACTTGGTCAATGCTACTAAAGAGATCTGAACAACGCTATTAAAGAGATCTGAACAACATGTCTTAGAAGCAGAGCACAGAGCAACTGCATCTGAGTGCCACTATTTCCCATGCTACAAGGTATAGGGTAGATATGGGGAGACTGAGATTCAGTGAAGGAATAGGAGAGAAGTCCATGTGTAGAAGCACAGACTTGTAAGATATGTGAAGTTTTAGTAATTGTGAGGAAAGTGGTTGAATTTGGTCTGGAGAATGGTGGTAGTAGAAAGGCAGACTAAGTTCCAACAGTGAATGGAACTAAAGTCTTGTTTGTTAGGCTGAGTAGTCTGGATTTTATTCTAACATCAACAAGAAGCTATAATACAAGAAGGTGGCATGACCAATTGATTTTTGTTGTTGATTCAGATATCATTTTAAAAATTCCAATAATGGGGAAGAGGATGGCTTAGAATACTGGCACAGAGAATTCCTAACAAATTATAATACCAGTTGAGATCTAGTCCATAATAGCAGTGGAGAAAAGAACTTGGATTCTAGACAACTGAGCAGGTGTGAGTGAGATGAGGCACTCTAGTTTGAATGAAGGAGGAATAAAGGTTGATAAAAGCTAGTAGGATGATTACATAAAAGTTTACTAACAGATCAAAAATACAGTTGGTCGTCCTTTAGTATCCCTGGGGGATTGGTTCCAGGAACTCTGAGGATACCAAAATCCACAGATGATTAAGTCCCTTATATAAAATGGCATATATCTGCATATAACATATCTACACCTTCACATACACTTTAAACCTTGCCTGCATCACTTATAATACCTACCACATTGTACATGCTATATATATAGTTATACTGTATTTTAAAAAATGTATTATTTTTTATTACTTTTTCCCCAATATTTTCAATCCACAGGTGATAAAATCTGAGATGCGGAAGCTGCTAATACAGAGAGCAACTGCACAGAAAAATTAGGAAGTTTCAGGGAAGAAAGAGGAAACGCAAATAATGTTAATTTTTCAGCTGTGCATGGTGGCTCATACCTATAAACCCAGTGTTTTGGGAGGCCAACGCAGGAGGATCGCTTGAGGCCAGAAGTTTGAGATCACTTTGGGCAACATAGTGAGACCGTGTCTCTACAAAAAATAATTAGCTGGGCACGATGGCATGTGTCTGTAGTCCCAGCTACTTGGAAGGATGAGGCAGGGGGATCACTTGAACCCAGGAGTTTGCGACTGCAGTGAGCTACGATTGTACCACTGCACTCCAGACTGGGCAACACAGTGAGCCCCTGTCTCTAACTATAGAAATTACTAGCCTATTGATAGTAACTGAAGTTGTGGAAAGGGATAAGATTATCGAGAAAGTAGTTAAGTGATGGAAAATAAACAAAGGCAGGTGATTCAAGAAGCAAAGAGAAGGGAGTTCTGAGAAATTTGACAAATGCCTAGTGGAGGTTATAAGTATGATGAGGATGCGTAGCAGGTAACTGAATTTAACAACTAGAAATCTAGGGTTTTTTTTTTTTTTTCTAATTTGAGTTTATTTAGCTTTTAGGCAATACTTGTACTTTTAACAACTTGATGAAATCTTTGAAAACTAAACTCAAATATCCAAATAATACTTATTTGATTACAGAAAGCAATACAGGTATAAATAAGATACTTTAATTTGCTATGGTTACACCTTAATAAATGAAGCCTAATCACCTTCATGTCAGCTGAGATTACCTGAATTAAACGGCAAGCCTTTGAAAATTGTATACAATGTAGTACTAGAACAAGTCTGTGCTCACCTGTTTGAAATTTTAGTTAATTGATAAGTATTCATTAAAAGGATAAGGTGTATTTTAATTTCCAATGTGAACTGATAGAGAACCTAGTTATTGATCTTCTAGTAAATCTATTTTATTTGAAATTGGTTTAGA
>NW_012100987.1:3636985-3639213 GCF_000951045.1 Mandrillus leucophaeus
TAGAGATGGGGTCTCACCGTGTCAGGCTAGTCTTGAACTCCTGAGCTCAAGACATCCACATGTCTCGGCCTCCCATAGTGCTGGAATTACAGGCACGAGTCACTATGCCCAACAGGACACAGACATCTCTAGAAGGATGTTTTTCAGCCCACCACGCTTGGATATCTTTTTTTTTTTTTTTTTTTTTTTGGTCTAATCTATGTTTTGTGAATATTTTCTCCTCAATATTTTCTTATTTTGGATATCATTCCTTTGTCAGACATAAAATTGTGGTTATTTTCTTTGAGTCTGTGCTTGGCTATTCATTTCTTAATGGTGTCTTTTGAATAAAAGTTTTAAATTTTGATGATATCTAGTTTATCAATTTTTCTGTTATGATAATTACTTTTAAGGGCCATGTCAGAAAAGGTCTTAATGTACCCCAAGTTGTAAAGATACTCACCTATGTTTTCTGTTACATATTTATAGTTTCAGCTATTCCATTTAGGTATCGGCTCAGATTAATATTGGTGTATGGAAGTTTATTTCCATAAAGATGTCCATTTTTTTTTAGTACCATTTACTGAACAAACTTTCCTTTCTCCATTTATTTGCTTTGCTACCTTGTTAAAAATGAAATTATTATTTAAGTATGGATCTGTTTCTGGGTTTTCTAGTCTGTTTCATTGCTGTATTTGTCTTTCCTTAAGCCAGTACTATATTAGCCTGATATTGAAGCTTTATAGTAAATCTTGAAAACAGGTAGTGCAATTCTTCCAATTTGTTCTTTTTTTTTTGTGGGGGAGAGAAAGTCGCACCATGTTGCCCAGGCTGGAGTTCAGTGGGTATTCACAGGCACGATCATCGCACTCTACAGGCTTTAACCTCTAAGCTCAAGCAATCCTCCTGCCTCAGCCTCCCAGGTAGCTGGGACTATAGGAGTGTACCACCACATAGGGCTTCAACTTTTTTCAAGATTGCTTTGGATATGCCAGTCCTTTGCATTCCATATGAATGAAATACAAAAAAGCCTGCTGCCACTGTGACTAGAAGAACACTAAATTGATAGAATTCACAATATATTTCGTGATTTTGGGGGGAGTGGTTCTTTTCTCTTAGCAATGATCTGTAGGGTTTTTTGGCTTAAATTTATTTCTAAGTATTTTGTGTTTTTTGCTGCTACGTACTTCTCCAATTGTTTACTTCTAGTATATTTTTGGGTAATGACTGTATATCCTGCTATATTCACTTACCAGTTTTAGTAGTTGTTTGGTAATCTGAAAACACATTCTTATTATTCCTTTCTGATTTTTATATATTTTATATCTTCTCTTATCCTTATCTCACAGGTTAGGAATTCAAATACAGTGCTTAATATAAATCATATAAATCATGAAAATAGGAATCCCTGTCTTACTCTCCCCCTTAATGTGGAAAGCATTTAATATTTCACCATTAAGTACAATTTTAGCTATTGGTTTTTATAAATGCCCTTTTTCAGACTGAGGAAGTTTCCTTCTATTCCTAATTTGTTTAGACAAAGGGACATATGCAAAGTTGTGGAGATAAGAAAGAGTATGAAACTTTCAAGACAATAATATGACATGGAGGGGAATGGCAAGATATGAAAAGTAGAAAGGTAAACATGAGGCTAATCACAAAGTCATGTAAAGAAATTTGACTTTACTGTCTTAATGAAGACAATAAAAGTCATTAAAGCAGGCATATGATATGAAAATTGGAATGTTACAAAGATTACTTGAACTCCAGTGAAGAAACTGAAGATAAATTTAAAATCTATTGCAGTTATCAGACACTGACCTTGGAAATGGGAAAAAGGACAATGATAGGAAAGAAATAAAAGTTTTTCTTACATTGGCCTACAAGTAAATACAGTCCTTATGTGAAAATGTGCCTAAAATAATTAGAACCCTACCTAGATTCAAATTCAATTGAAGTTTAATCCCATTTTTATAAGAATGCCACAGTTATCTGACTTTTGAACACAAACAATGTACTGTAGCAAACATCACAGCCAACGGTGAAATGTTAATTTAAAATATTTATTAATGTTAGGGATAAGACAGGAAGATAACGTAACAAGAGGGGAAAACAAGAAAAACGGAAAATAGAAATTAAAGATCAAAGATTATAACACAATACCATCAAATGAATTTCTATTTGTAGTTCAAGACTCATTCCAAGGCCGGGCACGGTGGCCGTCTATAATCTCAGCATTTGGGAGGCCG
>NW_012100987.1:3639263-3644020 GCF_000951045.1 Mandrillus leucophaeus
GAGAAGGTCGCACCATGTTGCCCAGGCTGGAGTTCAGTGGGTATTCACAGGCACGATCATCGCACTCTACAGGCTTTAACCTCTAAGCTCAAGCAATCCTCCTGCCTCAGCCTCCCAGGTAGCTGGGACTATAGGAGTGTACCACCACATAGGGCTTCAACTTTTTTCAAGATTGCTTTGGATATGCCAGTCCTTTGCATTCCATATGAATGAAATACAAAAAAGCCTGCTGCCACTGTGACTAGAAGAACACTAAATTGATAGAATTCACAATATATTTCGTGATTTTGGGGGGAGTGGTTCTTTTCTCTTAGCAATGATCTGTAGGGTTTTTTGGCTTAAATTTATTTCTAAGTATTTTGTGTTTTTTGCTGCTACGTACTTCTCCAATTGTTTACTTCTAGTATATTTTTGGGTAATGACTGTATATCCTGCTATATTCACTTACCAGTTTTAGTAGTTGTTTGGTAATCTGAAAACACATTCTTATTATTCCTTTCTGATTTTTATATATTTTATATCTTCTCTTATCCTTATCTCACAGGTTAGGAATTCAAATACAGTGCTTAATATAAATCATATAAATCATGAAAATAGGAATCCCTGTCTTACTCTCCCCCTTAATGTGGAAAGCATTTAATATTTCACCATTAAGTACAATTTTAGCTATTGGTTTTTATAAATGCCCTTTTTCAGACTGAGGAAGTTTCCTTCTATTCCTAATTTGTTTAGACAAAGGGACATATGCAAAGTTGTGGAGATAAGAAAGAGTATGAAACTTTCAAGACAATAATATGACATGGAGGGGAATGGCAAGATATGAAAAGTAGAAAGGTAAACATGAGGCTAATCACAAAGTCATGTAAAGAAATTTGACTTTACTGTCTTAATGAAGACAATAAAAGTCATTAAAGCAGGCATATGATATGAAAATTGGAATGTTACAAAGATTACTTGAACTCCAGTGAAGAAACTGAAGATAAATTTAAAATCTATTGCAGTTATCAGACACTGACCTTGGAAATGGGAAAAAGGACAATGATAGGAAAGAAATAAAAGTTTTTCTTACATTGGCCTACAAGTAAATACAGTCCTTATGTGAAAATGTGCCTAAAATAATTAGAACCCTACCTAGATTCAAATTCAATTGAAGTTTAATCTCTTTTTTATAAGAATGCCACAGTTATCTGACTTTTGAACACAAATAATGTACTGTAGCAAACATCACAGCCAACGGTGAAATGTTAATTTAAAATATTTATTAATGTTAGGGATAAGACAGGAAGATAACGTAACAAGAGGGGAAAACAAGAAAAACGGAAAATAGAAATTAAAGATCAAAGATTATAACACAATACCATCAAATGAATTTCTATTTGTAGTTCAAGACTCATTCCAAGGCCGGGCACGGTGGCCGTCTATAATCTCAGCATTTGGGAGGCCGAGGCGGGCGGATCACCTGAGGTCGGGAGTTTGAGACTAGCCTAACCAACATGGAGAAACCCTGTCTCTACTAAAAATACAAAATTAGGTGGGTGTGGTGGTGCATGCCTGTAATCCCAGTGACTCGGAGGCTGAGGCAGGAGAATCACTTGAAACCGGGAGGCAGAGGTTGAGGTGAGCTGAGATCGCACCATTGCACTCCAGCCTCCAGCCTGGGCAACCAGAGCGAAACTCCATCTCAAAAAAAAAAAAAAAAGACTAATTCCAGTGTCATCTCCCCTCTTAGATATTCCTCGCCTCCTTTAAAGGTGGGATTAATTAATGATCTCTTTTGTATTTCCACTGAGAACTGCATATTTCTTGCTTATAGTATTTATCTTGCTACTCTAATTATTTGTTATTATGTTCATCTCTCCCAGTAGATTAGAAACTCCTTGAGATGGGAATTATTTCCATGAATTCCTAATCCCTAGTTCCTGATAGACGTAAATACTTAACAATTCCAGAATAAGTGAATTAGATAAAAAATAAAAAAGATAGAAGCTATCATATTTAACTTGTTTATTTTTTGACTGCAATTTCTGAGATGAAGATGAACAAATATTTGAAATACAGAATTTTATTTAGAAATAGTCACCAATTATATTTTAAGAAAATATAGCAAAGTAGTTTTATTCTTTTTTTTTTTTTGGGACAGTTTTGCTCTGTTGTCTGGGCTGGAGTACAGTGGCATGATTTTGGCTCAATGCAACCTCTGCCTTCCAGGTTCAAGCAATTCTCCTGCCTCAGCCTCTGGAGTAGCTGGGATTACCCAATATCACTCCTGGGTAATTTTTTTTTGTATTTTTAGTAGAGACGGGGTCTCGTCATGTTGGCCAGGCTGGTCTCGAACTCCTGACCTCAAGTGATTTGCCCACCTTGGCTGTCCAAACTGCTAAGATTACACAGTGCCTGGTCCCAAAGTAGTTATAGAAATAATGTCAGGCTTCCTTTGCTGCCAGAAAAAAAAAGTTGCCCGTGTGTGTGTGGGGAGACTTACTTTCTGCAGTTTGCATTATTATTTCATCAAGCTCTTTTTCCAGTTTCTCATAAATGTCTAGCCTTGCTTGATGCTCCGAGTTCTGTGCTTGAAGTTCAGTAATGCGTTTTTCAGAAGAGGCTTGGAGACTATAAAATTCTTTGGTTAAAACCTAATAGTGAAAGAGAAGAATTACAAAGGCAGAATTAAGTAGGTGCACAGTTAAGACAAAAACATGATGTGAAGACATACACAGGGCTTTTTTATTATTTAAATATTAAGAGAAAGTAGCTCAATTAAGATGACTAATGAGGAAATTAAATATATTTATTTCTAAGGTAAATAATTCAGTTGTTTTTAGCTGAAAATTATGAAGTACCTTATCCTTATTTTATAAGCTGGATAAAAAATGAATTTAAAATTAGGAATAATTATAGGAGTAATATTAGCATTTGCTTGTTAGAATTTTAAAAAATACAATGTCATATTTACATAGAGGTCATTTACCTGGCAATCAAAACTATCTGACAGAGGCTTACAAAGTTGTTTGTAAAAACGATATGCTGACAATAAATCCTTCAATTTTCCATCAGAGCTTACTGAATCTACCCAAACTATGATCTTAATAATATTTTTGGTTTTCTGAACAGCCATAAATTCAAAGCAGGAAATAAAAAGGCAAAAGTGAAGTGCTGCTTGAGGCAGTATCAGAAAATGCCTTTGTGAACAATTAAAACACATTAAAAATGAGATGCAAAAGGCAAGGAAATTGGAGTCATTTTGTATACAAGCAAAAAATCCTACACTCCAATGGTGATTCCTTGAAGGAAACACCATGATGACAACAATAAATTAACTAAAAAGATGCCTCTAGTGATAAGGAAATGTTTTAATGCTTAAATTCCAATTACCTAGAACGTTTACTTACTATTACAGACTAAATTATGGAGTGGTATTACACTCGCTTCCTAATACAGCGTAAGTAATATACTGTTTCCTGAGAGGCAACAGACTACTACAGTGAAGAATATGGTTTGGAGCCAGAAAAATTTGGATTTCAATATGGCTTTGACACTTACTAGCTGTGATCTTAGGCAATTACTTATTCTTTATAGGCTGACCTTAAAACACTGTTGAAAGAAATTAAATGAGATGATAAATTTACAGTGCTTAGCAGAGTACCTAGAACATAGTGTTGAAAAGTACTACTGCTACTGTAAGAAATATATGACAATTCTGCATGAAAGAGTTCACGCAAATAGAGTTCCACTAATTTAATTATCTTGAATTCTCTACAATTAAACACTTTTAAAGATAACTATTTTCTCTAATGACATAAAGTTCACATTACAAAATGTGTATGATTATGTGTTTTCTGTGATGTGGTAAAAGGCAGAAGGAAAACCTATTTACAGTTCTCAATGAGCAGAAATTATAATTTTCCTTAATTCACTTCAGGTCATTTCCTTCGATTTTCAGCAAAACTTTCCCCTAAAGTAAACAAAACATTATCCCTCACTCTCCATATTCATTCCTTTGGAGAGTGGAGAAGGAATAAAATGGGAACAACATTTTTATGGTGATTTCCAGTGGCTCTGGTTGGGTCAGAAAAAACAAAATGTGTTTTAGATTATTTCTTCTTTATTCTTGCTTGTTGGGAATGTGTTTTCTAGAAACTTGTTAATTCATTATAAAAAAATCACCGCTCAGTGAAATTATCTGGAGCTTACGTGGAGTTCATTACATTGGGATGTAATTCATTAAGAGCTGATGATACTAATTCCACTGTCAAAAGAGAGAACCAGTAAAGGCAGTGTTAAATGACTATTCCCACAGCACAGCTGACACTTTTTCATTTGTACCCCACTTCCCCCAGCAAAAACACCACACGAAGAAAAACAGGGGAAATGATTAGGGATAAAGAATCAAAATGTTGAAGATGGGATATTTTATAAGGTATTATTTTAAGAAGAGATTTTAAAAATATTATGAGAGATATAATTTAAAAAATATCTTCATAACATGAAAAGAGAGATCCTGAGAAACTACTGATGTGGGGTATCTCCCAATACCACTAGTGCCCCATATTACAGAATCTTCTGTTTTTGTGGATTTGTCTGAGTGGCTGTTATAAGTAAACCTACTACTGCTTCTGAAAAGCCAAAGAGAACTTGACTATTGGACCCATGGTAGGCTATAATATTAAAGATTTGTTTTAGTAAAAATCAATACATGAACATTTCAGTTTAAACATGGATACATAAAATAAGCCCATTAATTTTAGGAATCCATTAAA
>NW_012100987.1:3644070-3645135 GCF_000951045.1 Mandrillus leucophaeus
GTAAACCTACTACTGCTTCTGAAAAGCCAAAGAGAACTTGACTATTGGACCCATGGTAGGCTATAATATTAAAGATTTGTTTTAGTAAAAATCAACACATGAACATTTCAGTTTAAACATGGATACATAAAACAAGCCCATTAATTTTAGGAATCCATTAAATATAAAGTTCTCACAGTAAAATTTTCCTTCCTTTGAATAATACATGTACTAACTGAATGATAATACAAAGATTAAATAATGATAATACAAAATCATAATTTTGCCTTAAACAGAGACAAATATATAAAACCAACATTTTGGGAGCCCTTGCCAATTAATAATTAAGCAAAAATAAATCATCCCCAAGTTAACAATCAATGAGAATATTGGGTAAAAGCCCAAAAAAGTCCATTATCTTTACCGTCATGAAATTACTTCTCTATAAATTAATTATAAATGAGAATTGTCTTAAAAATACTTTCAAGAACCCCACCCTCCCACAAAAGATTCAAATGATGATACTACATTATTCTTAATCAAACCATTCATTCATCAAGTATTTACTGAGAATTCATTATGAGAGAGGCACTATGTTAAGCACTGATGACAAAATGATAAATGAATAATCCCTGTCTTCCCAAGGCTTCAGTTTAATAGGGGCACACAATGTTAAGAAATTCCCTCAAGACTCAGTTTTATCAACCAGAATCTTTAGAACCATAACATGTTTTAGAAAGGTGTTTTTCCATATAAGACCTTTAAACAAAGCATAATAATTACTAGTCACCTGCATCCAGAGACCAAGTGGACAGGTCTATGAGAGTCCTTTGCAAACTGCAAGTTGAAATTTTTTGGAGGTTATAAAATCAATTTTGTTTGTAACCAGCTAAATGGAATAAAAAAGGATGTGTGGGAGAATCACCTGCAACAGATTATGACTCTACAGCATTTTTCTGAAGAAAGTACATGAAAAAATTTTAAATACTGAACGTTGATTTGATTCAGATGTAGACACCATCTACACATTTTGCTTATGTCTTTTTAAACATACATATATATTTAATATATTTTTTATGTTTTTCA
>NW_012100987.1:3649431-3650727 GCF_000951045.1 Mandrillus leucophaeus
AAAAAAAAAAAAAAAAAAAATTTTTTTTGATATTTTGGATAAATGACAAACGGATGCAACATATGTATTTTCAAATTAAAGACAAACCAGTTGTATTTTATGATATTTATCCTGTAATTGAAATGCAATACAATTTAGGGGAAACTAATATCTGATTTTCAATTGAGAAAGGCTTCTAATTGAATAACTTTGTTTCTTTGCATTGTAGTTTCTGTTTAATGACCTATAATTTCATATTTTTGTAACTGTAAAATAAACCTTCATATACAGAAAGGAAAATTGGAAGATTAAAATGCTTGAGTTTATTAGTGGGCACACTATTGTGGGATCTGAAAAGTGAAAAAAATATTATCTTTTACCCAACAAATAATTATCTTTTGGGAAAAGATACTTTCATTTTCCTAGCATTTCCCAACTTAACTAAAACAAAATTCTATAGCATCAAAACACCATTCTGAGGATTTCTATGAATTGGTACTGAGCATAAATGGTTGTTTTATTTGAGTCAAACAGATATAACAACATTATGAAGCAGTTGTTATTATTATTCCCAAAGAAAATGAGTAATTTATCCAGAGTGTGGTGAGTAACTGGGTTCAAATCTTAGGTCTGTCGAGCCTAAAGCCCACAGGCCAATCCCTATCCAATACCACTAGAAGAGATTCTATCTGGGCAGAAAAGACCTTCTGTTTTTCTTTTATGCTAAAACTAAGGAGAAAAGCTTTCAAATTCTACCACTGCCCAACAGTAAGGATGCGGATGCTCTGGTTAATTGTCTAGAGCTTGCAGTCCAATACCAGAGCCACTAAATACATGTAGCTAATTTTAGATTTAAGATTAACTAAAGAAGCTTGATTCCTCAGTGCACTAGCCATATTTCAAGTGCTAAATGACCACACATGGCAAGTGGCTACTAAACTGGATAGTGCAGATATAGAACATTTCCATCATTACAGAAAGCTCTATTCAAAGCCCTGTTCAAAATTCTTAGTTTCTTGAAGATAGGAATCAATTCTTAAAATTTGTGTGTGTAATCGGGCCCAGCACATGCTTACTGCCTAATAGATGCTCAGTTACAAAGTATTGCATACTATCAATTCAATTAACTATATGCCAGGCTCTGGCTGAGACCTAGTAACATATTTTTAAAAAGGCCTTAGTCTAGGGGGGAGAATGAAGAAATAAAAATCACCCATAATTACACCATTTATAAATAAACTTTAGTGTCTGGATATGTTTGGCTGGGCACGGTGGCTCATGCCTGTAATCCTAGCACTTTGGGAGGCTGAGGCAGGG
>NW_012100987.1:3652100-3658790 GCF_000951045.1 Mandrillus leucophaeus
AAGTCCATTGTATCATTCTTATGCCTTTGCATCCTTATAGCTTAGCTCCCACATATCAGTGAGAACATGTGACATTTGGTTTTCCATTCCTGAGTTACTTCCCTAAGAATAATAGTCTCTAGTCTCATCTAGGTCATTGCAAATGCTGTTACTTCATTCATGTCTATGGCTGAGTAGTATTCCATAGATATATATATATACATATATATATATATATACACATATATATATATATATATGTATATATATATATCTCACAGTTTCTTTATCCACTCGATTGATGGGCATTTTGCAATGGTGAATTGTGCTGCTATAAATGTGTGTGCAAGTATCTTTTTCAAATAATGACTTATTTTCCTCTGGGTAGATGCCCAGTAGTGGGACTGCTGGATCAAATGGTAGTTCTTCTTCTAGTTCTTTAAGGAATCTCCACACTGTCTTCCATAGCAGCTGTACTAGCTTAAATTCCCACCAGAAGTGTAGAAGTGTTCCCTAATCCCCGCATCCGTGCCAACACCTACTGTTTTTTTTTTTGTTTTTTTTTTAAGAAGGTGTCTTGCTCTTGTCACCGAGGCTGGAGTGTAGTGGCACGATCTTGGCTCACTGCAACCTCTTCCTTCGGGGTTCCAGTGATTCTCCTGCCTCAGTCCCCCGAGTAGCTGAGATTACAGGCACCCGCCACCATGCCTAGCTAATTTTTGTATTTTTAGTAGAGACAGGGTTTCACCATGTTGGCCAGGCTGATCTCGAACTCCTGACCTCAGGTGATCCACCTGCCTCGCTCTCCCAAAGTGTTGGGATTACAGGCATGAGCCACCTCGTCCAGCCTACTGTTTTTTGATTCTTTGATTATGGCCATTCTTGCAGGAGTAAGGGGGTATTATATCGTGGTTTTGTTTTACATTTCCCCAATCATTAGTGATATTGAGCATTTTTTCATGTTTACTGGCCATTTGTATATCTTCTTTTGAGAACTGTCTATTCATGTCCTTAGCCCACTTTTTGACGGGACTGTTTTTTTTCTTATTGATTTGAGTTCACTGTAGATTCTGGATATTCGTCCTTTGTCAGATGTAGATTGTGAAGATTTTCTCCCATTTTGTGGGCTGTCTGTTTACTCTGTTGATTGTTCCTTTTGCTGTGCAAAAGCTCTTTAATCAGGTCCCAACTATTTAGCTTTGTTTGTTTTTTGTTTTGAGACGGAGTTTTGCTCTGGTTGCCCAGGCTGCAGTGGAATGGCACGATCTCGACTCACCGCAACCTCTACCTCCTGGGTTCAAGCGATTCTCCTGCCTCAGCCTCCCGAGTAGCTGGGATTACACGCATGTGCAACCACTCCTGGCTAATTTTGTATTTTTAGTAGAGATAGGGTTTCTCCATGTTAGTCAGGCTAGTCTTGAATTCCCAACCTCATGTGATCTGCCTGCCTTGGCCTCCCAAAGTGCTGGGATTACAGGCATGAGCCACTGCACCTGGCCAGCTTTGATTTTATTGCAATTGCTTTTGGGTTTCTGGTCATGGAATCCTTGCCTAAGCAAATGCCTAGATGGGTTTTTCTGATGTTACCTTCTAGAATTTTTACAGTTTTGGGTCTTAGGTTTAAGTCCTTAATCCATCTTGAGCTGATTTTTGTATTAAGGTGAGAGATGAGAATCCAATTTCATTCTCCTATATGAGGCTAGCCAATTATCCCAGCACCACTTGTTGAAAAGGGTGCCCTTTCCCCACTTTATGTTTTTGTTTGCTTTGTTATAGATCAGTTGGCTTGAAGTATTTGGGTTTATTTCTGGGTTCTCTATTCTGTTCCATTGGTCAATGTGCCTATTTTTGTACCAGTACCACACTGTTTTGGTGACTATGGCCTTATAGTATAGTTTGAAATCAGGTAGTGTGATGCCTCCAGATTTGTTCTTTTTGCTTAGTCTTGTTTTGCTGTGTGGGCTCTTTTTTGATTCCACATGAATTTTAGAATTGTTTTTTTCTAACTCTGTGAAGAATGATGGTGGTATTTTGATGGGGGTTTCACTGAATTTGTAGATTCTTTTGGCAGTATGGTCATTTTCATAATACTGATTCTACACATCCGTGAGCATGGGATGTGTTTCCATTCGTTTGTGTCATCTACGATTTCTTTCAGCAGTGTTTTGTAGTTTTTCTTGTAAAGGTTTTCTGACTCCTTTGTTAGGAATATTCCTAAGTATTTTATATATTTTTTGCAGCTATAGTAAAAGGAGTTGAGCTCTTGATTTGACTCTGTTTGGTCGCTTTTGGTGTATAAAAAAACTACCGATTTGTGTGCATCAATCTTGGATTCGGAAACTTTGCTGAATTGTTTTATCAGTTCTAGGAGCTTTCGGGAGTAGTCCTTAGGGTTTTCAAGGTAAACGATTATATGGTCAGCAAACAAGGACAGTTTGACTTCCTCTTTACTGATTTGGATGCCCTTTATTTCTTTCTTGTTTGATTGCTCTGGCTAGGACTTCCAGTACTATGATGAGGAGGAGTGGTGAGAATGGGCATCCTTGTCTTGTTTCAGTCCTCAGGAAGAATGCTTTCAACTTTTTCCCATTCAGTATTATGTTGGCTGTAGGTCTGTCATAGATGGCTTTTACTATGTTAAGGTATGACGATTTTGCTGAGGGTTTCAATCATAAAGCGATGCTGGGTTTTGTCTAATGCTTTTTCTGCATCTATTGAGATATAATTTTTGTTTTTAATTCTGTTTATGTGGTGTATCACATTTATTGACTTGCATACGTTAAACCATCCCAGCATCCCTGGTATGAAATCTACTTGGTCATGATGGACTATCTTTTTGATATGTTGTTAGATTCGGTTAGCTAGTATTTGTTAAGGATTGCAGCATTTATGTTCATCAAAGATATTGGTCTGTAGTTTTCTTTTTTGGTTGTATCCTTTCCTGATTTTAGTATTATGGTGATGATGGCTTCATAGAATGAATTAGGGAGGGTTCCTTCTTTCTCTATCTCGTGAAATAGTGTCAAAAGGATTGGCACCAATTCTTCTTTGAATGTCTGGTGGAATTCTGCTGCGAATCCATCTGGTCCTGGACTTTATTTTTGGTAATTTTTAAATTACCGTTTCAATCTTGCTGCTTGTTATTGGTCTTTTCACGGTATCTAATTCTTCTTGATTTAAGCTAGGAGGGTTGCATTTTTTCAAGGAATTTATCCATCTCTTTCAGGTTTTCTAGTTTATATGTGTAATGGTATTCACAGTAGCCTTGAATAATCTTTTGTATTTCAGTGGTGTCAGTTGTAATATCTCCTGTTTCATTTCTCAGTGAGGTTACTTGGATTTTCTTCTTTTCTTGGTTAATTTTGTTAATAGTCTTTTTTTTTTTTTTGAGATGGAGTTTCACTTGTTGCCCTGGCTGGAGTGCAATGGTGCAGTTTCTGCTCACTGCAACCTCCGCCTCCCAAGTTCCAGCAATTCTCCTACCTCAGCCTCCTGAGTAGCTGGGATTACAGGCATGCACCACCATCCACCAATCCACCATGCCCAGCTTTTTTTTTTTTGCATTTTTAGTAGAGACGGGGTTTCTCCATGTTGGTCAGGCTGGACTCAAACTCCCGACCTCAGGTGATCTGCCCACCTCAGCCTCCCAAAGTGCTGGGATTATTGGCATGAACCACCATGCCTGGAATGATCTATCAATTTTATTTATCTTTTCAAAGAACCAGCTTTTTGTTTCATTTATCTTGTGTATTTTTGTTGTTGTTGTTGTTCAAATTTCATTTAGTTCTGCTCTGATCTCAGTTATTTCCTTTCTTCTGCTGGGTTTGGTTTATTCTTGTTTCTCTAGTTCCTTCAGGTGTGACCTTACATTGTCTGTTTGTGCTCTTTCAGACTTTTTGATGTAGGTGTTTAGGGCCATGAACCTTCCTCTTAGCTTTGCCTTAGCTGTATTCCAGACGTTTGGATAGGTTGTGTCATTATTGTCATTCAGTTCAAACAATTTTTAAATTTCCATCTTGATTTCATTTTTGACCCAATGCTCATTCAGGAGCAGGTTATTTAACTTCCATGTATTTGTGTGGTTTTGAAGGTTCCTTCTAGAGTTGATTTCCAGTTTTATTCCACTGCAGTCTGACAGAGTGCTTGATATAATTTCAATTTTCTTAAATTTATTGAGGCTCATTTTATGGCCTATCATATGATCTATCTTGGAGAAAGTTCCATGTGCTGTTGAATAGAATGTGTATTCTGCAGTTGTTGGATGAAATGTTCTGTTTATATCTGTTATGTTCATTTATTCCAAGGTACAGTTTAAATCCAGTTAAATCCATTGTTTCTTTGTTGACTTTCTGTCTTGAAGACCTGTCTAATGCTGTCAGTGGAGTACTGAAGTCCTCCACTATTATTGTGTTGCTGTCGATCTCACTTCTTAGGTCTATTAGTAATTGTTTTATAAATTTGGGAGCTCCAGTATTAGATGCATTGTGATATTTTCCTGTTGGACAAGGCCTTTTACCATTATACAATGTCCCTCTTTGTCTCTTTCAACCACTGTTGCTTTAAAGTTTTTTTTGCCTGATACAAGAATAGCTACCCCTGCTTGCTTTTGGTGTCCATTTGCATAAAATGCCTTTTTCCACCCCTTTACTTTAAGTTTATGTGAGTCCTTATTTGTTAGGTGTGTCTCCTGAAGGCAGCAGATAGTTTGTGAGTTCTCATCCATTCTGCGGTTCTCTACCTTTTTTAAGTGGAGCATTTAGGCCATTTACATCCAATGCTAGCATTGAAATGTGAGGTACCATTGCATTCATCATGCTCTTTGTTGACTGTCTACTTTTTATTGTTTTGATTTTTAACTTATATTTTTGTTTTATAGGTCCTGTGTGATTTATGTTTTAAAGAGATTTTGTTTTGATGTGTTTCCAGAATTTGTTTCAAGATTTAGAGCACCTTTTAGCTGTTCTTGCAGTGGTGGCTTGGTAACGGTGAATTCTCTCAGCATTTGTTTATCTGAAAATGAGTGTATCTTTCCTTCATTTATGATGCTTAGTTTCGCTAGATACAAAATTACTGGCTTATAATTGTTTTGTTTGAGGAGGCTGAAGATAGGACCCTCCAATCCTTTCTAGCTTGCAGGCTTTTGCTGAGAAATCTGCTGTCACAGCTCTTAAGATTCTTTCCTTCATCTTAACTTTGGATAACCTGATAGCAATGTGCCTAAGTGAAAATCTTTTTGCAATGAATTCCCCAGGTGTTCTTTGTGCTTCTTGTACTTGTATGTCTAGGTCTCTAGCAAGGCCAGGGAAGTTTTCCTCAATTATTCCCCCAAATATGTTTTCCAAGCTTTTAGAACTGTCTTCTTCCTCAGGAACACCGATTATTCTTAGGTTTGGTTGTTTAACATAATCCCACACTTCTTGGAGGCTTTGTTCATATTTTCATATTCTTTTTTTCTTTGTCTCTGTTGGATTGTGTTAATTCAAAGACCATGTCTTCAAGTTCTGAATTTCTTTCTTCTACTTGTTCAATTCTATGGCTGAGACTTTCCAGAGCATTTAGCATTTCTAAAAGCATGTCCAAAGTTTACTGAATTTTTGATTGTTTTTCTTTTAGCTATTTCCTTGAATATTTCTCCCTTCACTTCTTGTACCATTTTTTTTTGGATTTCCTTGCACTGGACTTCACCTTTCTCTGGTTCCTCCCTGATTAGCTTAATAACTAACCTCTTAAATTCTTTTTCAGGTAAATCAGGGCTTTCTTGGTTTGGATCCATTGCTGGTGAACTAGTGATTTTGGGGGGCGCTGAAGAGCCTCATTTTGTTATATTACTAGGGTTGGTTTTCTGGTTCCTTCTCATTTGGGTAGGCTCTGTCAGAGGGAAAGTCAAGGGCTGAAGGCTGTTGTTCAGATTCTTTTGTCCCACGAGGTGTTCCCTTGATGTAGTACTCTCCCCCTTTTCCTGTGGATGTGGCTTCCTGTGAGCCGAACTGCAGTGACTGTTGTCGCTCTTCTGGGACTAGCCACCCAGCGAGTCTACTCAGCTCCAGGCTGGTACTGGGGGTTTCTGAACAGTCTTGTGATGTGAACTGTCTGTGGGTCTCTCCATCATGGATACCAGCACCTATTCCGGTGGAGTGGCAGAAGGTGCAATGGACTCCATGAGGGTTCTTAGCTTTGGTGGTTTAATGCTCCATTTTTGTGCTGGTTGGCCTTCTGCAAGGAGGTGGTGCTTTCCAGAACGCATCAGCTGTATGGAAAGGGACCAGCAGTGGGTGGGGCCCTGGAACTCCCAAGATTATATGTCCTTTGTCTTTTGCTACCAGGGTGGGTAGGGAAGGACCATCAGTTGGGGGCAGGGCTAGCTGTGTCAGAGCTCAGACTACCCTTAGGTCAGTCTTGCTGCAGCTAATATGGGGAAGGGGAATGAGATTCCTAGGTCACTGGAGTTGTGTACCTAGGAGGATTATAGCTGCCTTTGCTGAGTCATGCAGGTTGTCAGGGAAGTTGGGGAAAGCCACCAGTCACAGGCCTCATTCAGCTCCCATGAAAACTGAAGGGCTGGTCTCACCCCCACTGCCCTCCCCACAACAGCCCCTAGTCTGTTTCCAGGCCCAGGGCGAGTTGGGCTTGAAAACTTGCCCGAGGCTTTCCACCTCTCAGAATATTTGGGGTGTCTCTCGGGTCCTGCAGGAGCAGTCTGCTTCCTTCAGA
>NW_012100987.1:3659965-3665319 GCF_000951045.1 Mandrillus leucophaeus
TGAAATGTGACCTTTACCATGTATAAATTCTTAAATTTATGTAAATATGTTTTGGGGCTTTGCATTTTATAACATTTGTGAACTAATTTTGTGTGCAGCTTAATTATTCTTGCCTCAGAACACACTTTAAAATGTGATATACATTTCCATTATTTCTTTTTAAAAAGTACTTTTAAAAATACTGACTATTCTGTATTTGTTTTTCTTTCCAGTTGTACTATAGAATTATTTTCAGTTAAAAAATATGCTGGCGTCTGATTAGATAGAAACATATCATATTATTTGATGAAAACTGAAAAAAATGTATACTTCATTCCCTTCCAGAAACATGGTGTTTCATTTCACATGTCAGTGAAGTTCTATAGTTTTCTTCATATAGATTCTGCACTGTTCTTATTAAAAATATTCCAAGTCATTATATATTTTTGGTTGCTATTGTGAATGAGATTTTTCTTATTTTTGTTTCCTAACAATTCCATTCCTTTTCAGTATACATCTTTCTGAAATACATATTTCCTTTTTTTTTTGCAGGACAGTGCCACATCCTATAGGAGAAACAAAGCTCAATATAAATCTTGCACTTAGGGACTTTACATGCCATGCTAATGTGGAAAGAAAAGCTCGTACATGTACCTCCAATTTTTTCTGATATTTTTCACATTCCAATTGACACTGTGTAAGATTTCTTGCCGTTTCCTCTTGTAGAAGTTGAACACGCTCACTTTCAAAAGATTTTAATTTACTTTGATGGAGAAATTCTGTTACTTTGCTTTCTGTACTAAGTTGTAGTTCTCTGTACCTGAAAGAAGCAGAATGGTTATGACACTCTAAAGAAAGCAGTCTCAATGATTTATATACTCATAAACCTTACTTCTACATTTTCTACTCCCCTATATTTGTGCAGTTAATAATTTATATTTATTCAGCAAAGCTTTTATAAAGAATTTAGGTAGGTGTATGTATGAAAATATGTAATTCCAGTGAACATATCAATTAACTTTTACCATTCTACCCTCATTTTCATTCCTTCTACCCCAAAATAATTATTTCCTATTATTTTGTAAATGGCAAGAACAAATTTCAGTTACATTGCTTGGAATGATTTAATTTCTATACTTTTCATAGGCCTTCTTAAGTCTATGGCATTGTTTCCCAGCTTGCTATTTCATCCTAAATCTAAATAATGTCAGATGGAGAAGAAAGCAATGAAATATGCACATTAAACTACAAATTCTTGAAACATTTGCAAAATAAACTTAGTAAATATACATATATTTTGATATTACAAGAAAAAAATGTACAAACTGTGAAGATAAATATAGGCCTACAAGTAGGCTATTACAACTCAGATAAGGAACATTCTCCTCATTCCATAGGTATAACTAATAATAAAAACATTTCCACTTAACATATAAATCACCACATACTATAAATTTGAAAATGCTTAAGGTTGATTGTGTTCTAACAGAAAAGTAAAATACAGATACACTATATCTTTTCAGGGAGCTATTATGAACCCAGTATAATGCTAGGTATGTTATTAAAATTCATTTATTCAAATATTTATTGAGCTAGTCAGTATGCTAGGTAATGTGTATATATTGGTAGATAAAATATTGCTTTTAAAAATAACTTACAGTTTTCTGGGGAGAACAGGCAAATAAACATGAAAATTCAATGGAGTATAGTAAGTGCTTCAATAGGGTAATCTCTAGGATCAATGGGAACATATATGAAGGAGACCTAACTTGGTTTGTGTGAAGGGTGTGTGTGTGTGTGTGTGTGTGTGTAAGGCAGGAGGAGGTAAGGGGTGGGAAGCATTCTAGGGAGAAGAAATGTGAGTTACGTGCAGGGCAGTGAAGCAGAGAGCATAGTCACTTCACAGTGATAGTCTTTCTGCTATTACATAATATTCATAACTGACATTTCTGAGGTAAGATAAACTTTAAAATGCTTTTTAAAGGCTATTTCACCCCTGTCAGTGAGTCAAAATACCATTCAAAATATAATCAGAGAAGATAGGCATTAGATACACACCATGGGCTACTTCAACTCTCAGATGGGTGTAAGTTCCATACAATGCACATTTCACATTAATATACAGTAAAGCTTTAAAGTGAATGTCAGTTTTTGTGATTAACTTTTTTGGAAAATCCTGGTATTAATTATATAAAACTTTTTACAATTTTATTAAAAAATACCTTTTTATATAGAAAAACAAATACTGATAAATTATTTACTGAGACATAATTCATATATCATAAAATTCACTCTTTTAACATACACAATTCTGTGGTTTTTAGCTTATTTACAAAGTTGCACACCATTATCTAATTAAAAACATTTTAACTACCCTAAAAAATCCCCATGTTCATTAGTCACTCCCTATTCTCCTCCTCATCCAGGCCTGGCAACCACTGATCTACTTTTTGTCTCTAAAAGTTTGCTTACTCTGAACATTTCATATAAATGGAATCATATAATATGTGGCCTTCTGGTGTTTTCAAGGTTCATTCATGTTGTAGCATGAATCAACATTTCATTCCTTTTTATAACCGAATAACATTCAATTGTATAACTATATCACATTTTACTTATCCATCATCAGTTGATGGACATTTGGGTTGTTTCTGATTTTGGGCTACGATGAATAATGGTACCATGAACATTTATGTACAAGTTTTTGTGTAAACATGAATTCATTTCTCTTGGTTATATACCTAGGAACAGAATTGCTATGTCATATGTCACTCTATTTTTAACTTTTTGAGAAACTGCCCAACTTTTTTCCAACATGGTTGCACCATTTTACATTCCTGTCAGCAATAACAAGGATGCCAATTTCTCCACATTCTCAACCACACTGATCTTTGTCTGCCTTTTGATTATGCATCCTAGAGTGTGTGAAGTGGTAAAAAAAATACCTTTTACTAAAAAAATTTATTAATTCAACATTTTATGACATAAAAATGTCCCTGTACTCTTTGAGGCAAGTTGTTTTATAAATATAGATGTATTAAATGTGTGAAATCAATACCTTCTTTGTATGTGAGACTAGGACATACATAGACCATATTATGAAATAAATTCTGGAAAAGTAATTTAGAATGTGATTATCTTTAAATCATCTTTAAGATAATTTATCCTAAAAAGATTAAACTGCAATTTTTGCCTTTTTATGGATTCAGGATGTTGTTGCTTCGGATATCAATGCCAACTCCAAATAGGTAATTAAAGACTTAGCTTTTAGCATCACCGGTTTCTATTCATTACATGGCACCTGAAAGTTACTTTCAGCACTAATATTATTTCCTTATATTGAAAAGCTAAACAGTAAACAGTATTTAGACATTTAGAATATAGAAAATTTAACAGAAGTTAAACAAACCATCTAGGTGGTAACAAGAATTATCTCCTAAAAATTTGAATATAGTAAGTTTCATAAATTGAAGTTTCGTAAAATGAAATGGTAATTCTAACGGACTAGTCTATTCCCATGTTGTTTACGTAAGTGAAAGGATCTGCCTCATATTATTAAGTCTGTGTAATTATTTTGTTAAACTGAACTCTGAAAACGTTGAACAAACATAGCTACAAAAGTAGCTCCAACAGTGAGGAACTGATGATGCCCAGGAGCTAGTTTCAGGTAACTCCCACTTAACTTGTTTTGCTAATATAACCCATCACATTTTACTTTGTTGACTCAGACTTCTCATCTCATACTCTCAATCTGAACATCTTATTTGAGGTAAGTCAGTATTATTCATACATTAACAACTTCATGTTTGATATTCTAATTTATTAGCATAGTAACCTTAAGAGGTCATATTTTCCACACAGAATCTCCACCTATTCTCACAACCATCTCATCCCCAGGCCCAAAATTTGGCTTCATTTGTCTCTATGCTACATTTGTAACTGGGTTTTTAGTTTTCATAAGACCCAACCATATATCACATACTACTTTAAAAAAACAGAAAGGGCTAGAACTAATGGTTTGCTCTGAAGGAATATTCACTGCAACAGCACTTCTGGGGTTGGAAGTACAGGGAGAAAAAGTGTTAAAAGGTGAAAATCAGCTATTACACAGTGAGTTACAAAGAAAGTAATTAAACTCCCAGTAGCAGGACATGTTCTGTGATGCTGAGAAATAACCACAGGACAGACATCAATGTGACACTGGAGTCTCACAAATAGGAAAATGTATTTGTTAATAAAAATACTAGATAAAACATCAGATAACAGGTTTTCATAACAAAATTTACATTGGCAGTCTTTACATGCAGACCCTACAGGGGAAGTTTTACTTGTTAGACTTGATGTATTGAGCCACGCATGTATATGGTTTATTCCCAACTCTTATTAACAAAGTCAATATTGAGTAAAAGTAATACAGTGAAAGACCCATATTTAACCCATTTTAACTGCTTATTTAAGCTCACTTTTTTATTTCAATGAGAAACAACTGATTTTTGAATTCTGTACACAAAATGTTCATGGCTTGTACTACCTTAAAAATTCTGAACCCAGTTATCAAATCTTGTTCGGTAAACAGGCATTCTAAGGCAGAATACCTAAAAAGTAGTAAAACTCAGTGGTGAGGTTCATGTAATGACCAGGGCCAGAATATGGTACTTGCATTAAGAAATTTAACAACCGGTCCAGGTTGGAAGTAAGACAGTGCAGTAGTTGAGGCAAAGCATTTACCTGTATGTGGCAGGACAACTGTGTACAGATAAAGAGTATGGGAAGTAAGACCCTGCCCCAAGGCAGACTGGCAAAAGAAGTTAAGCAAAGTCACAAGATTTCCAGTACCAGTAAAGGTTCACGGAAAGATTTTTAGTATTCAGTTATTAGGCAAATTAGTAACAAAGCGCTGAAAGATACTTTCAACTTTATGTTGAAATATGGAGAGATGGGTCAATAAAGAGAGAATATTGTAGCTTAGAAGAATACACAGAAGTAGGTAGTCAGAGATAGACTGATAAGTTTTTTGTGTGAGCAGGAAAATTTAGTTTTAAATTCCACAAGTAAGTGGGGCAGAGATTGATAAACTTTCTACACTTGAAAGAACTGTGAAACAAAGATGGGCCTGAATCTCCAGATAGATTCAGTCTTTGGTAGATTCAGGTGTAAGAAATTGGAGTTGACAAGGACAGAAGCTGACGTGTCTAGTCAACTGAGAATTCAGTCTTGCTCATAAGGATAAGCTGTTTATATTTTCATAAATTTTCTTCTCTGTACAAGTAAATATTTTCAAATTTATTTTCAATTCTATAAATAATTTATCAAATCCACTGTGAGGCTAAAAACTCCAAACATTACAAATAAAGATTACAGACTTCTTCTTCTTC
>NW_012100987.1:3665369-3667847 GCF_000951045.1 Mandrillus leucophaeus
AGAACTATAAAATCCCTAGAAGAAAACTTTCTAGGAAATAATGTTCTTGTAAGCCTTGGACATCGGTCTTGGGAAAGAATTTATGACTAAGTCCCCAAAAGCAACTACAACAAAAACATAAACTGGTAAGTGGGAGCTAATTAAACTAAGGAGCTTCTGCATAGCAAAAGAAATGATCAACAGAGTAAATAGCCAATCTATAAAATAGGAGAAAATATTCACAACATATGCATCCAACAGAGGTCTAATATCCAGAATCAATAAGGAACGTAAACAATTCAACAAGCTAAAAACAAACAATTCCGTTAAAAAAAGGCAAAGAATATGAACAGATATTTCTCAAAAGAAGACATACATGCAGCCAATAAATACATGAAAAAACTCTAGCATCACTAATTATTAGAGAAATGCAAATTAAAACCAAGAGCTACCATCTCACAACAGTCAGAATGTCTATTATTAAAAAGTCAAAAAATAGCAGATGTTGGTGAGGTCGTGGAGAAAAGGGAACACTTATACACTGCTCGTAGAAATGTCAATTAGTTCAGACACTATGGAAAGCAGTGTTGAGATTTCTCAAAGAACTTAAAGCTACCATTCAATCCAGCAATCCCATTACTGGGTATTGGAAAGGTATTCAAAGGAAGATAGATCATGCTAACAAAAAGACACATGCACTCATATGTTCATTGTGGCATTATTCACAAAAGCAAAGACATGGAATCAACCTAGATGCTCATCAATGGTGGACTGGATAAAAAAAATGCAGCACATACATACCATGGAATACTATTCAACCATAAAAAAGAATGAAATCATGTCCTCTGCAGCAACATGGATGCAGCTGGAGGCCATTATCCCAAGTGAACTAATGTAGAAACAAAAACCAAATACTGTATATTCTCACATGTAAGCCTGAGCTAAACATTGAATACACATAAACACAAAAATGAGAACAATACACACTGGGAACTACTTGAGGTGGAAGGGTGGCATGGGTTGAAAAACTACCTACTGGGTACTATGCTCACTACCTGGGTGATGGGATTATTTGTACAACAAACCTCAGCAACACACAATTTACCTAAGTAACAAATCTGCACATGTATCCCCTGAACCTAGAAGTCAAACACATACATATATAGTAAGGACTCTAAAACAAAAAGGGTCTCATGTAATCTTCAAGCTTCATGAGATTGAAGTATTTTTTTTAATGTAATGTGACTTTAAATACTTACTTTTTATAGTTTCAATTTTTATTTTAGATTCAGAGGTTAAATATTCACAAATAACTATATTATGCAAGGGTTCTGAAGCCAGACTACATGAGTTCAAACTCCATACCACTCTTTACTACCTGTGTCTCAGCTTCCATGATTATAAAATGAGTGTAATAGTGATACTCTCATTAGGTAATTAGGACAATTAAATGAGTTAATATTGGTAAAACGCTTAAAACTGTATTGGCACAGTAAACACTATGTGTCTGTTAAATTAAATTAGACATTCAAGTTTGCCAAAGCATTTTGTTTTAAAGCTTGTCATAAGAAAAATAATAGGTGACTTTGTAAGTTTTCCTGGCTGCAGAGTTCCAATTTTTAGTCTGGCCAAGATGTCTTACCACGTTCCATGTTTTTCTATAAACCATGAGATGTTCTAATACTTTAAAAAATTGGAATTTTTGAAGCACAGAATTTGATTTTTCTTCCACTCAGTGGAATGTAACATCTTATCCTTACCAAGAAACAGAGCTACGCATTCAAAGTCATAATTTTTCTACCCTGTTAAAGAGATGCATAAGAAAGAGATGCATGCTGATATCTCGAAAGCATTGATAAACGGTGACCCGTCTATTTAGACTTGTGAATGGTCTCCAAGAAACAGACAGACAATTATCAGTGCTGCTTAACTGATGCTGCTAAAAGCTAGCATGCAAACATGTTTTGTAAAAGACCAAAGAGTAAGTATTTTAGGCTTCGTGGGCCATAAAGTTTCTGTTGCAACAACTCAACTGTGCAGTTGTAGCATAAAAGCAGCCACAGACAATACGTAAACAAATGAGTTTATGTTCCAATAAAACTTTATATACACTAACATCTGCATTTCATATAATTTTCATGTGTCATTAAGTATTTATTTTTATTTTGATTTCCCCCTCATAATTAAAAAAAAAACCACACAAACCAATCTTAGCCTGCAGGCTGTCCAAAAACAGGTAGTAGGCTGGGTTTGGCCTATAGGCCATAGTTCGTCGACCTCTGATTTGAATTAACAGGAGCTGTGGAAAATCAGGGATGCCATACTAAGCAAGTCCATGACCTAGCTCTTATTGCTGCTTGGAATTCTTTTATTCCAAATGTATTAGATTACTGTATTCTCTATAGTTGTCCTTCTAAAAACTGCCTTCTTTTATTAAGACTCTCAGGTCATTTGGAGCCCTCTTCATCGTCATTTGATGACTTCCTTTTCACTAAGGTC
>NW_012100987.1:3667897-3670222 GCF_000951045.1 Mandrillus leucophaeus
TTTTTTTCTTTTTTGTAGAGACAGGGTCTCACTATGTTGCCTAGGCTGGTCTCGAAATCCTGGGCTCAAGCCATCCTCCCATCTCAGCCTCCCAAAGTGCTGGGATTACAGGTGTGGGTCACTGCACCTGGCCCAGACCTCTATCACTACTCTCAATTCCATTTCTCCTTTGAGAGATAATCACTGTTATTAGTTTTCAGTGTATCTAAGAGGTTTTTCTTTAAAACATGCATGCATATCACATATCAATTGATGTATCAGTTTTCTTTTTTTTTTTTTTAAAATAAATAGCATATCACACATATTCTTCTCTGTAACTTCCTTTTTTTCATGTAGACTGTCCTGGGATCTGTTTTTTCCATGTCTATACCTCATTCTTTTCATTTGCTGTGTAACAGAGCACAATGTGGACATAACCATTTAATTAATTCCAAATAATTTAATTCTAAACTGATTAACATTTAGATTATTTCAAAATGCTTCAAAGCATCATATACAGAGCTTCAAAGATCATCCTAAGAATTGCCTCCCATGCACAAGTAAATGTTTAAGAAAGATACCATGAAGTGAAATTCTGTCAAAAGATTTTAAATTTTGATACTGCCATTTTTCTTTCCAAATGGCTACATCAATTTAAAATGAAACTCTAAGTGTATGAAATATGATTTCTGCATATCCTCAACAATATTTGATACTATTCTCTATAAATGTTTGCTATGCATATTACATATGAATTATGCTTTCATGTAGAATTTGCTATCCTTCCCTCAATATTATAACTTAAAAATCTTCTGTTATTAAACTTCCTTCAAAAATAAGATTTTCAATTGTCCTCATGATTTTCTATTCTCAACAATTCTTTCATTTTTAAATAGTTAACCTCTCCCCAACTTCTCACCCATTGTTCACAACAAACAGTATACCCAGTTTATTCACCCACCAAGTGCAATGGGCTTTACTCTGAATGGCTGAATTTCCAAAAACAAAACTCATCTTTGAAGGAAGAAGACTGTTAAAATGAAAAGTTATTCCAAGAACTGTGCTGTAAAATAAGTGAACTGAGCAATACCAGCACAGTTGGAAAAAGCATACGGGCTTCTACCGTATTGACCTTGGTGGAGGGTATTCTCATTTGTGTCCATACATTCTGATGTGCTTCTTTTAAAAATAAAAACTTGACTCATTACATACATATTTAGATAGGAATCATGGATATATCTAAAATCACACAAGGACACTGAGTTATATAAAAAGAAAGGAAGTGTACATCCTAAAGAAATAATAAATAATATACCATATAGGTAAAGGTATCTGGGAAACGAGAAGTGAGAGGAGAAAATTAGTTGTTTTTACATTACATGATTCAACTTAAAATTAATTTTACTGAACGCAACTCAAAAAATTTTTTATATGAGAAATTTAAAAAATAAAAAAATTAAGTACTTTCCATTTAAATAATTTTGGCTTAGATATATCTTTTACTTCTCACAACAAAGTGTTATTAGCTAGACAGAGATGAGGTATTACCACATCAGTGTCTAGTATAGGGTATAGGTCTTTGGTTATTTTTTATATCCTGAAAACATTTGAAAGATGTCAGAATACAAAAATAAGCACACCTACCTTATTATACCCGATCTATAACTTCTAATTGACTTTAAGAAAACCAGAAGTATCCAAGTTTTATGTATTTCAAAAACTATAAAACTACATTCACACACATATATATCATAACTTACAGAGAATATATCTGAAATTACTTTCATGTTACTAAAATACAAAATGTTATCTTACAGATTTTACTTTTGTGCATTACTGCTACTTACTGTTCTACCAACTGTTTTCTTTTGCTTTTTGGTTATCTGTATATTTAAAAAATTTTAAATATATACCTAGATACTGAATCAAAATTATTTTTGATGAAAATTAGGGGAGCAATTACATTAATTTAAAAATGTACATATAAAATTATAGAGCCCAAAGATGTCCAGTAAGTTGAAAAAAAAAATGAAAAACTATAGAGTAACACAGTTATCTGTACAGTTCTTTACACAGGTGTTTCCCTTCCAACTATGAAATTTTCCAAATTGAAAAGCAAGAAGGTAGGGAAAACTTATAAAGCCAACATTAATGTTGCAACAATGATGCATAAAGAACATGAGAAAGGAATTTAAAAGGAGTTTGGGTATTTCTCCAAACGTTTCTGCCATTTAGATGATTTCTTCAACCAGTTCACTTCTCAGCTGCAATACTACATCTGTCATTTTTGGCTTAGAAGCTAATTCTTAAATGAATGTGAGAGGTCTTTTTTTGCTGAGTTAAAAA
>NW_012100987.1:3670272-3672573 GCF_000951045.1 Mandrillus leucophaeus
TACGCATTCAAAGTCATAATTTTTCTACCCTGTTAAAGAGATGCATAAGAAAGAGATGCATGCTGATATCTCGAAAGCATTGATAAACGGTGACCCGTCTATTTAGACTTGTGAATGGTCTCCAAGAAACAGACAGACAATTATCAGTGCTGCTTAACTGATGCTGCTAAAAGCTAGCATGCAAACATGTTTTGTAAAAGACCAAAGAGTAAGTATTTTAGGCTTCGTGGGCCATAAAGTTTCTGTTGCAACAACTCAACTGTGCAGTTGTAGCATAAAAGCAGCCACAGACAATATGTAAACAAATGAGTTTATGTTCCAATAAAACTTTATATACACTAACATCTGCATTTCATATAATTTTCATGTGTCATTAAGAATTTATTTTTATTTTGATTTCCCCCTCATAATTAAAAAAAAAACCACACAAACCAATCTTAGCCTGCAGGCTGTCCAAAAACAGGTAGTAGGCTGGGTTTGGCCTATAGGCCATAGTTCGTCGACCTCTGATTTGAATTAACAGGAGCTGTGGAAAATCAGGGATGCCATACTAAGCAAGTCCATGACCTAGCTCTTATTGCTGCTTGGAATTCTTTTATTCCAAATGTATTAGATTACTGTATTCTCTATAGTTGTCCTTCTAAAAACTGCCTTCTTTTATTAAGACTCTCAGGTCATTTGGAGCCCTCTTCATCGTCATTTGATGACTTCCTTTTCACTAAGGTCAAGATCTATCCAACAAAGGTTTATTTCAATTCCCTCCTCTCTACCTTAAAATTGCTTATATTCTAATTTTCTTTCTTTCCCTACACTCCTAACTCAGAACATTCCTTCTCTGGTTGGGAGGATTGTAAATCTCCTTGATTTCCTGATACAAAAAACACTTTAACCTTCTCAATTATCACACTTAGCTTACATTTTCAAACTTTCCTTTTTGAAGTTCTTCCACCCAGAAAATAGAACAATTCCTACCATTTATGTGCCCAACAACAAAATGCCAATTAAAACCAAAAAGGAAAAAGAATGAAAAATAAAAACAAAGAATGAGGGAAAAAATAGAAAACAGTAATAAATATGGTAGATGCAAATCTAACTACAGTATATCAATAATCACATTATATGTAAATGTTCTAAATTCACCAATTAAGAGCTAGATTCAAAAAATCCAACTATACACTGCCTACAAGAAATGCACTTTAAATATAAAGATACATATAGATTAAAAGTGTATGGAGAAAAATATACCATTATAATACTACTCAAAAAAAACTGGGAGTAGCTTGTATTAATTTCAGACAGAACAGACTTCAGAGCAAGAAAAGTTATCAAGGATAAAGAGGGGCATTGATAATGACAAAGGGGTCCATTTTCCAAGGAGATATAATAATCCTTAACATTTATATGACCAAGAACAGAATGTCAAAATACATGAGTCAAAACTGATACAACTGCAAGAAGAAATATATGAATCTACTACTATAGGTGAAGACTTCAACATGCCAGTATTAGAAATGGACATATCCAGTAGGCAGAAAATCATTAAAGACACAGTAGAATTCAACACCATCAATCAACTGGTTACAATCACAATTTATCAACAATAGCAGAATATACATTCTTTTAAAGCTCACACAAAACATATGCAGAAGACAGACTGCATCCTAGGCTATAAACACACATGAATAAAGTTAAAAGAATAAAAATCAGATGTTCTCTACTCTCAAACTACAATGTAATTAAACTAGAAATCAACAATAAAAAGATAACTGGAAGATTCTAAAGTATGTGGATATTAAACAATACACTTATAAATGACACATACATCAAAGAAGAAAACGCAAGAGAAATTAGAAAATATCTTAAACTAAATAAAAATAAAAATACAACTTGTGGAATGCAGCAAAAGCAGTGCTTGGAAAATGCATAGCATTAAATACATATATTAGAAAAGAAGAAAGATCTAAAATCAATCATCTAAACTTCTACCTTAGGAAACTAGAAAAAAAGAGTAAATTAAATCCAAAGTAAGCACTAAGAAAATAATTACCACAAAAATCAATAAAGAAAGCCAATGAAATCTAAAGAGGGTTCTTGGGAAAAAAAAAAAAATCAATAAAACCAGTAAAACTTTAAGTAAAACTTTAACTACACTAAGAGAAAGAGAGGACCTAAATTACTAATAGGAGAAATGAAGGCCAGGCATGGTGACTCACACCTGTAATACCAGCATTTTGGGAGGCTGAGGTGGGCAGATCACCTGAGGTCAGGAGTTCAAGACCAGCCTGACCAACATGGAGAAAC
>NW_012100987.1:3672623-3676281 GCF_000951045.1 Mandrillus leucophaeus
CTTCTCACCCATTGTTCACAACAAACAGTATACCCAGTTTATTCACCCACCAAGTGCAATGGGCTTTACTCTGTATGGCTGAATTTCCAAAAACAAAACTCATCTTTGAAGGAAGAAGACTGTTAAAATGAAAAGTTATTCCAAGAACTGTGCTGTAAAATAAGTGAACTGAGCAATACCAACACAGTTGGAAAAAGCATACGGGCTTCTACCGTATTGACCTTGGTGGAGGGTATTCTCATTTGTGTCCATACATTCTGACGTGCTTCTTTTAAAAATAAAAACTTGACTCATTACATACATATTTAGATACGAATCATGGATATATCTAAAATCACACAAGGACACTGAGTTATATAAAAAGAAAGGAAGTGTACATCCTAAAGAAATAATAAATAATATACCATATAAGTAAAGGTATCTGGGAAACGAGAAGTGAGAGGAGAAAATTAGTTGTTTTTACATTACATGATTCAACTTAAAATTAATTTTACTGAACGCAACTCAAAAAATTTTTTATATGAGAAATTTAAAAAATAAAAAAATTAAGTACTTTCCATTTAAATAATTTTGGCTTAGATATATCTTTTACTTCTCACAACAAAGTGTTATTAGCTAGACAGAGATGAGGTATTACCACATCAGTGTCTAGTATAGGGTATAGGTCTTTGGTTATTTTTTATATCCTGAAAACATTTGAAAGATGTCAGAATACAAAAATAAGCACACCTACCTTATTATACCCGATCTATAACTTCTAATTGACTTTAAGAAAACCAGAAGTATCCAAGTTTTATGTATTTCAAAAACTATAAAACTACATTCACACACATATATATCATAACTTACAGAGAATATATCTGAAATTACTTTCATGTTACTAAAATACAAAATGTTATCTTACAGATTTTACTTTTGTGCATTACTGCTACTTACTGTTCTACCAACTGTTTTCTTTTGCTTTTTGGTTATCTGTATATTTAAAAAATTTTAAATATATACCTAGATACTGAATCAAAATTATTTTTGATGAAAATTAGGGGAGCAATTACATTAATTTAAAAATGTACATATAAAATTATAGAGCCCAAAGATGTCCAGTAAGTTGAAAAAAAAAATGAAAAACTATAGAGTAACACAGTTATCTGTACAGTTCTCTACACAGGTGTTTCCCTTCCAACTATGAAATTTTCCAAATTGAAAAGCAAGAAGGTAGGGAAAACTTATAAAGCCAACATTAATGTTGCAACAATGATGCATAAAGAACATGAGAAAGGAATTTAAAAGGAGTTTGGGTATTTCTCCAAACGTTTCTGCCATTTAGATGATTTCTTCAACCAGTTCACTTCTCAGCTGCAATACTACATCTGTCATTTTTGGCTTAGAAGCTAATTCTTAAATGAATGTGAGAGGTCTTTTTTTGCTGAGTTAAAAACGCTGAGTATGTTTGACAACTGTACCATGGATTTATAAGAATTTCAAGCATGTATTTGGAGTAATTCAATGCATCCATCATATCACAATCAAATAAAATATGTGTCATTAATAAACAACATGTAGTAATATCTGGTCATCTTATAAAGGCAAAAAAATAGGTACTACAGGTATGTGAAGAGTACTTAACTGAAACAAATGTAAGGAAAGGAATGTTGTCATAAAATAAAAGCATGTATGAGATAAAATTAGAGTAAAACATTTTATAACAGTGTTTGATTTGGTCTGTTTTCCCTTTTGTGTCAACATGACAACAAACACTTAAAATTCAGCTTGAATTATCCTCTGAACCAAGAGTATTTATTATATTAGTGCTTCATAGCACTCAAAACTCTATTTCACGCTGCTTTTAATGTATATCTCAGTGTTAGTCTACATTAAAGAAAAAAAAATCAGAACATATAAAATGAATCTTAAAAAGTCATGAGAAAAAGCACTTTTGGAGGGATGCTTTTAAGAAGAATAGCGTAAAGTATTAATAGTAGCAGGATGGAGGCTAATCATGCTTTTGTCCTATTTTTCAGTAATATATAGCTCAAGAAAAGACATTTACTATGGTTAACATACATATTGTAAAAGGTAAAAAGGGATGTAAAAGTCATTTATTTAGATCAACTTCCTAATAACAGGCAAGCCCTATAAATGCTAATTTATCCAAATTAAATGTTCTGAAATGGGTTAAGGAATACTCCAAAAAACTCCTGAATACAGCAACCAGAGTCATGGGTCTCTAAGCCTAGGTGGTCTTGTAGTAAAGCTGGATCATTAGCAACATTTTTTTCTTTTCTAAGGATGAGGATGACTCCTGAGGTTGACTTTATCTAGCCTAACCAGGGAGGACCATCAGAATTACTTGTGGAACTTCAAAGAACTCTAGATGCCATGGTTCTGCCTGAGACCTTCTGAATCAAAATCCTTGGGGGAAAACTTGAGCATGTTGAGTTCTGGATGATAATGTGAGCTAACACAAGTAAAATGTTCACAACAACACACTGTACAATTAAAATATAAGTTACTCGAGTGCAGGAATCTTGTCTAATCCATCTTTGGATTCCTAAGATTTCGTATATATTCTGGCATATGATAAGCTCTTAATGAGATAATGGTATATCCAGAATATTACTAACTCTTAATGCTTACTGAGTGAGTGAATGGAGTCATAGTAACCATGAGGTTTTTAGGTGTTATAAAATTAGAATGCTAAATAGGTTCAAGCCAGGATAGAAAACATTAAAATATTAAATACCAATTTGATGAGGGGCAGTCTCTTACTGAAGTATGAAAAAACCAGTGAACTAAGATTATTGTTTCCAGGTTTAGGTGTCAGTAAAAGATGAAAACAAATTACAGAGAGTGAAGAAAAGAGAAACCAAAATGATTATAGGTTAGGTGTGACCAAACTACAAAAAAGTAAATTAAACTTTCAAAAAATAAACAGTTTGGATAAGGGCTAAGGTGGTAGAAGGAGACATGACAACATTCTAAAAACACTTACAAAAAAGAAATGCAAAAAAGGGAGCAAAAGTATTGTGATATGACAGGCTCTATCTGAGTTCTGTAACAAGTTAAAATTATTACAAATTTTATATACAATTTTAGGAATCTATGTGCGACTCACTAGCCTACCTACAAGAATGTAATAAAGTCTATCATAAGGGCATATAAAACAGAAGTAAAGAAGAAAAACGTAACATAGTAAGAACTAAATCACTATTTCCCCACCTCTTATTTCTGTCTAATTAGACTTAAAGGACTAAATAATTACTTACTAGTATTTCTGTTAAATTCTATCTTGGGATATTCAAAGAAATAGAGAGTAAATATAATCTTATGTTAGGTACTCAGTAAACATATTATAATTATATTTTTATTTTCTACAACTGTTTATAAAATGAGAAAGTTTAAAAGTTTCAGAAAAAGTCTACACACTTTGGTATCTATTTAACCATCTCTAACATTTCAGGATAAAAAAGAAATAATAAAGAGCCTAATATAATCAAAGTAACTCAGTAAGCATTAATCTAATTAAACAAACTCCAATTTTTAACATCTGACATTATTATTCTGAAGAAATGTCTTCTCTCAAACATTCTCCTGGGCCTTGCTTTTCTCCCTACACTTTTCTCATGTCCTCCCCCGCAGAAAGTGTTGCTTTTCCTCTCTA
>NW_012100987.1:3676331-3678687 GCF_000951045.1 Mandrillus leucophaeus
AAACAGTGGTCATTATTACAGATCCCATGGATACTAAAAAGACAATCAAAAGAATACTATGAACAACTCTGTGCTCACGAACTTCATAAATTAGACAAAATGGACCAATTCCTTGAAAGACACAATCTGCTAAAACTGACACAAGAAGAAACAGAGAATCTGAAGAGGCCTACATGTATTTTAAAATATTTAATCAATAATTTAAACCCTCCAAAGCAGAAGGACAGGCCCAGATAGGTTCACTGGTAAATTCTACCAAATATTTAAGGAAGAAATTATACCAGTTCTCTAGAGTATCGACCAGAGGCTAAAAGCAGAAGGAATACTGTCTAATTTATTATATGAGGCCAGCATCACTCAAATACCAAAATCAGACAACAACATTACAAGAAAAAAAATTGAGACCAACATCTCTCATAAATATCGATGCAAAAGCCTTCAACAAATTATTGACAAATCAAAACAATTCATGCATAAAAAGAACTATACACCACAACCAAGTGGGATTTATCCCAGTTATGCAAGGCTGGTTCAAAATTTGAAAATCAATTAATGTGACCCATCACATCGACAAGCTGAGGAAGAAAAAAACCACATGATTCTGTCAATAGATGTAGAGAAAGCATTTGACAAAATCTAACATCTACTGATACAAACTCTCGGTAAACTAGGAATAGTGGGAAGTTTCTCAACTTGATTAAAAATAACACAAAAATCCTACAATTAACATCTTAATGGTAAGAAACTTGAAGTTGTCCAACTACGATCAGGAACTTTTCAACATCATACTCAAAGTTGATGCTAATTGCAATAAGAAAAGATAAGAAAAAGTATATTGGGAAGGAAGAAATAAAAATGTCTGTGTATGCAGATGATATGACTGTTTATGTCGAAAATCTGAAAGAATTGGCCAAAAACTATTGGAACTAGTAAGTGATTATAGCAATGTTGCAGGATACGAGGGCAATATACAAAGGCCAATCACTTTCCTGTATGTCTGCACGAACAAGTGAAATTTCACATTAAAACACAAAAACATTTTATTAACACCCCTTAAAACGAAATATTTAGGTATAAATTTAAAATAATACGTACAAGATCTATATGAGGAAAACTTAAAACTCTGATAAAAAATCGAAGAACTAAATAATGTAAAAATACTCTACGTATATGGGTAAGAAGACTCAATATTGTGAAGATGTCAGTTCTTCCAAGAATGATTTATAGATTCAATGTAATCCCAATCAAAATTCCAGCAAGCTATGTTGTGGATATTGACAAACTGATTCTAAAGTTAATATGGAAAGGCAAAAGACCCAGAATAGCCAATATTATGTGGAAAGAGAACCAAGCTGGCAGACTGACACTATCCAACTTTGAGACTTACTATAAAGTTACAGAAACAGGACAGTGTGGTATTGGCAAAAGAACAGACAAATAGATAATGGAATAGAGAGCCCTGTAATAGGCCTGCACAGTCAACTGATGTTTGATAAAAAGACAAAGGGAATACTGGTGGAAAGACAGTCTTTTCAACATACATTGCTAGAGCAATAGGACAACCATATGCAAAAGAATCTGAACACAGACCTTACACCTTTGCAAAAATTAACTAAAAATAAATCACATACCTAAATGTGAAATGCAAAATTATGAAACTCCTAAGGATAACACATAAGACCAATCTAGATAACCTTGGTCTGCGCCATAACTTTTTAGACAAAACAACAAATGCATAATCCATGAAAAAAAAGAATAAACTGGACTTCATTAAAGTTTCTGCACCATGAAAGACACCATCAAGAGAAGGAAAATAAAAACCCCAGACTGGGAGAAAATACTTGCAAAATACCTATCTCACGAAGGGTTGTTATCCAAAACATACAAAGAACTTTAAAAACTCAACAAGAAAACAAACAACCCTATTAAAAAATGGGCTAAAGACCTTAACAGCCACATCACCAAAGAAGATACACAGATGGCCAATAAACACATGAAAAGATGCTCTACATCATATGTCATCAGGGAAATATAAGTTAAAACAACAATGAGATACCACTATACATGTATTAGAATAGCGCAAATCCAGAACACTGGCAATGCCAAATGCTGGCAAAGATACGGAGTGACAGGAATTCTCATTCACTGCCGGTGGTGATGCATACCGATATAGCCACTTTGGAAAACAGTTTAGTGGTTTCTTCTTCTTTTTTTTTTCCCCCACACAACACTGACACATTTTGTGGTCTCTTACAAAAAACTAAGCACTCTTACCATAAGATCCAACAATCATACTCTTTGAATACTTGCCCAAAAGAGTTAAACACTTATCTACACAAAAAACTGCACAAGGATG
>NW_012100987.1:3684142-3686978 GCF_000951045.1 Mandrillus leucophaeus
TTTTGCAATGTTGGCCAGGCTGACCTCAAGTGATCCTCCCGCCTCAGCCTCCCAAAATGCTTGGATTACAGATGTGATCCACCACACCTGGTCTAGTTATTTTAAAATGTACAATTAGGCCAGGCGCGGTGGCTCATGCTTGTAGTCCCAGAAGTTTTGGAGGCTGAGGTGGGTGGATTATTTGAGGTCAGGAGTTCGAGACCAGCCTGGCCAAAATGGTGAAAGCCCTTCTCTACTAAGAATAGAAAAAATTAGCTGGTGTGGTGGCACATGCCTGTAATCCCAGCTACTCAGGAGGCTGAGGCAGGACAATCACTTGAACCTAGGAGGCGGCGGTTTGCAGCGGGCCAAGATCACGCCACTATACTCCAGCCAGGGCTAGAGCTACCATAAGATCCAGCAATCACTGATCCAGTATAAAGCCAGAGAGAGACTGTCTAAAAAAAAATGTACAATTAAATTGTTACTGACTGTAGTCACCATGTTGTGCTTCCAAATACATCTTATTCCACCTTCCTATTATTTTTGTACCTATTACCCATCCGCCGTTCTCCCAACTACCCTTCCGGTAACTGTCTCTGGTTACCATCATTCTACTCTCTATCTCTATGAGTTCAGCTGTTTTAATTTTTAGCTCCCACAAACAAGTGAGAACATGCAAAGTTTTTCTTATTGTGCCTGGCTTATTTTACTTAACATAATGACCTCCAGTTCCATTCATGTTGTTGCAAATGACAGAATTTCATTCTTTTTTATGGCTGAAGAATACTCCATTGTGTATACGTACCACATTTTCTTTATTCAGTATCTGTTGATGGACACTTGGGTTGCTTCCAAGTCTTGGCTACTGTAAATACTACTGCAATAAGTATGGAAGTGCAGATATTTGTTTGATATACTGATTTCCTTTCTTTTGGGATATACAAAAAACTAAAAATAAAGCTACCATATGATCCAGCAATCACTGATCCAGCATAAAGCTACCATATGATCCAGCATAAATCTACTTTTAGTTTTTTGAGGAACCTCTAAACTGTTCTCCATAGTGGTTGTACTAAGTTACATTCCCACCAACAGTGTATGAGGGTTCTCTTTACTCCACATCCTCGTCAGCATTTGTTACTGCTTGTCTTTTGGATAAATGCCCTTTTAACTGGGGTGAGATGATGTCTCACTGCAGTTTTGATTTGCATTTCTCTGATGATCAGTGATGTTGAGTACCCTTCCATAACCCTGTTTACCATACGTATGCCTTCTTCTGAGAAATGTCTATTTAGATCTTTTGCCCATTTAAAAATTGGATTATTAGATTTTTTTTCCTACTGAATTGTTTGAGCTCCTTATATATTCTGATTATTAATTCCTTGTCAGATGGATTGTTCGCAAATATTTTCTCCCATTTTGTGGGTTGTCTCTTCACTTTGTTGATTGTTTCCTTTGCTACACAGGGGCTTTTTTTACTTGATATTATCCCGTTTGTCCATTTTTGCTTTGGCTGCCTGTGCTTGTGGGGTATTACTCAAGAAAACTTTGCTCAGAACAATGTCCTAGAGAGTTTCTCCAATGTTTTACTAGTTTCATAGTTTGAGGTCTTAGATGTAAGTCTTTGACCCATGTTGATTTTACTCTTGTATATGGCAAGAGATAGAGGTCTAATTTTATTCTTCTGCATATGGACATCCAGTTTTCCCAGTATCATCTATTGAAGAGACTGTCCTTTCTTCAATGTATGTTCCTGGCATCTTTCTCAAAAATAAGTTCACTGGAGATGTATGGATTTGTTTCTGATTTCTCTATTTTTTTCCAGTGTGTCTGTTTTTACACTGGTACCATGCCGTTTTGGTTACTACAGCACTGTAGTATATTTTGAAGTCAGGCAATGTGATTCCTCCAGTTTTGTTCTTTTTGCATAGGATAGCTTTGGCTATTGTGGGTCTATTGTGGTTCCATATATATTTTAGAATTTTTTTTTTTCTACTCCTGTGAAGAATGTCATTGGTATATTGAGAGGGATTGCATTGAATCTGTAGACTGCTCTAGGTAAGTATGGACATTTTAACAACATTGGTTCTTCCAATCCATGAACGTGGAATAAATCTTTCCATCTTTTGTGTGTTCTCCTCAATGTCTTGCACCAGTGTTTTACAGTTTTCATTGTAAAGATCTTTTACTTCTTTTTTATTTTTTTCTTCTTTTTCAAGACGCCTAGGCTGGAGTGAAATGGCATGACCTTGGCTCACTGCAACCTCTGCCTCATGGGTTCAAGCGACTCTCCTGTCTCAGCCTCCCAAGTAGCTGGGATTACAGATGCACACCACAACGCCAGGCTAATTTTTGTATTTTTAGTAGAAACGGGGTTTCACCATGTTGGCCAGGCTGGTCTCAAACTCCTGACCTCGTGATCTGCCCGTCTCAGCCCCCCAAAGTGTGGGACCCCCAAAGTGTGGGATTACAGGCATGAGCCACTGCACCCAGCCACTTCTTTAATTCTTAGGTATTTAATTTTATTTGCAGCTTTAATTCCTAGGTAAATGGGAATACTTTCTTAGTTTCTTTTTCAGAATGTTCACTGTTGGCATATAGAAACATGGATGACATGCAAATTCCTGAAACGTTTTGCTTTGTTTAAAAAAAAAATCCTATTATTTAATAACAAGGATAATTTGACTTCTCCCTTAACAATTTGATTGCCTTTTATTTCTTTTTCTTGTCTGGTTGCTTTAGCTGGGAATTCTCATACTACATTGAATCACAGTGGTGAAAGTGGGCAAGCAATTATTCTCTTTTTAGAGATAAAGATTCTGAGACTCAGAGAAGTTAATAACTTGCCCAAGTA
>NW_012100987.1:3695958-3699467 GCF_000951045.1 Mandrillus leucophaeus
ACACTGACACATTTTGTGGTCTCTTACAAAAAACTAAGCACTCTTACCATAAGATCCAACAATCATACTCTTTGAATACTTGCCCAAAAGAGTTAAACACTTATCTACACAAAAAACTGCACAAGGATGTTTATAGCAGATTTATTCATAACTGCCATAACCTGGAAGCAAACAAGATGTCCTTCAGTAGGTGAACATATGAACTGTGATACATCTCAGCAACAGAATATTATTCAGCACTGAAAGATATGAGCTATGAAGTCATGAAAAGCCAGGGAGAAACCTTAAACACACACGACTAAGTAAAAAAAGACAGCATGAAAAGATTACAAACTGTATGATTCTGACATTTTGAAAAAGTTAAGGAGACAGTAAAATAATACAGTAATGAAACTATTCTGAATGATACTACATTGATAGATATATGCATTACAGATTTGTCCAAACATATAGAATGTACAACCCCAAGAGTGAACTTGGACCAGAGATGAAGGAATTAAAAAGTAGTTGGACCAAGAGTCAACCCTAATGAAAACTATAGAGTTTGGGTGATAATGATTTGTCAGTGTAGATTCATCAATTGTAACAAACGTAGCACTCTGGTGGGGTATGTTCATAATGGGGTAGGCTATACATATGTAGGGGTAGGGGTTATATGAGCAATCTGTACCTCCTTTCAATTTTGCAGTGAACCTAAAACTGCTCTAAAAAATAAACAGCCACTTAAGTCATTTTAAAAACCAGTTTTACTGGAACATAATTTACATACGAAATTTACCAATTTTAAGTGTGCAAGTTCGTAAGTTTCAACAAATGTTTATGGTCATGCAACCATGACTACGATCATATCATTCCCATCACCCCCCAAAACTTTCTGTGCTGCTACTTTTCAGTCAGTTCTCTCATTCCACCCCTGGTTCTTGGCAACTGTTGATTGGATCTGTGTCATTAGTTTTGCTTTTTCTATTATGTCATATAAATGGAATCAAACACTATGTAGTCTTTTGTGTTTGTCTTCTTTCAACATAGAGCTTTCATAATAAAAATATTTTCCATGTAGAAAGAGTATCCTCCTTCTTTATTGCTATGTAGTATTCCATGGCATGTATAACCTCAAATTTAGTTTGATGCACTAGTTGTTTCAGTTTGGGGACATTAGAAATATAGCGGCTATAAACATTTACACAGAAGTCTTTACATGTATATAGGGTTTTCATTTCTCTTGAGTAAATAACTAGAAGTAGGAATGCTGGGTCTTATACTAAGTTTATGTTTAACCTTCTAAAAAACTGTCAAACTGTTTTCCAAAGTGACTGTGATTCTGCATTCACATAAGCAATGTGTGGACATTCCAGTTAACTGACAACCTTACCAACACTTGGTAATATTCAGTGTTTTAAAATCTAGCCATTGTAGTGATTGTAGCGGTAATGAATTTCAGTATAATTTCCATTTTCCTGACGATTAATAATGTTTAGCATCTTTTCTTGTGCTTATTGGTCATCTGTATTTCTACTTTCATGAAGTATCTGTTCAAATCCTTTGGCCATTTTAAAAAATTTTAAATTGAGTAGCTTGTCTCCTTAAGTTGCAAGAGTTTTGGATGTAAGCCCTTTATTAGATATGTGGTTTTCAAATATTTTCCTCAAGACTATGACTTGTCTTTCTCCTTTATTAACAGAAGAGCAATTTAAAAAAAAATTTTGAATAAGTACAATTTAACGAGTTTTTCTTTTTGTCGCCTAACTACAGCCAAGTTGAAATATCAAGTTTTTCTTAGGCCAGGTGTGGTGGCTCACACCTGTAATCCCAGCACTTTGGGAGGCCAAAGCGGGTGGATGGCCTGAGGTCAGACCAGCCTGACCAACATGGTGAAACCTCACCTCTACTAAAAACACAAAATTAGCCGGGCGCGGTGGTGCATGCCTGAAATCCCAGCTACTTGTGAGGCTGAGGCAGGAGAATCACTTGAACTGGGGAGTCGGAGGTTGCAGTGAGCAGAGATTGCGCCCACTGCCTGGGCACTCCAGCCTGGGCAACAAGAGCGAAACTCCAGCTCAAAAAAAAAAAAAAGGAAACAAGTTTTTCTTGATGGTTCATGTTCTTTATGTCCTATTTATGCAACCTTTGATAACTCAAGGTTTCTAAGGGTTTCCCTTTATTTTCTAGTTTTTGATCTTACATTTAGATATATGAATTACAAATTAATTTTGTAGGTACGAAGTAGGGGTGGAGGTGTACTTTTTTATATATGGATATCTAAATGGTTTAGCAAGATTTGTTGAAAAGATTATCATTTCCTCACTAGGCACCTTCATCTCTCTTTTTCAAAACTGTTTTGGATATTCTGGTCCTTTCGATTTCTATGTAAATTTTAGGTTAGCTGATTAGACTACAAAAAAGTCTGTTGAGTTTTTGATCAGAATTGCACTGAATATTTACGTTGGTTTGGGAAAATCTGACATTACAGCAAAATTAAGTGTTCAAATCTATGAACATGATATCTTGCTCCACTTATTTAGGTTTTCCTTGTTTTTTTCTCAGCAATATTTGCTAGTTTTCAGTGTACAGGTCCTGTACTTGCTTCATATTTTGTTAATTTTATCCCTAAGTATTTGATATTTTTCTGCTATTGAAAAGGTTTATTTTAGAAAATTTCTAATTCTTACATGAAGGCGCTAACATACAGAAATACAATTAAATTTTTTTCATAGTAACTTGTATCCTGTAATCTTGCTAAAGTTACTTAAAGTTTTTGTAATTTATGTGTAAACTCCAGCCATGGCATTTTCAGAAAACCTCCTTGAGCCTTAATTTCCTCACACAAAGCAATTATGAGAAATAAAAATTGAGAATAAAATTAATTAAACAAACAAAACTCCTAAAACATTTAGCACAATATTGCTCCACAGCAATTATTAAATCTCTTCCCCAATTTCAGGGCACTTACTACAGGGTTCAGCATTGTTGATATACCCCAAATCTTTATTTATAGGCTTGTTATTTCTCCCAGGTTCGAGATCCTTATTCTTATTTGTCAACTCTATTTCTATACCTAAATGGTGCTTTAGCACTTCAAGTACAATTCCTAAATCAAAATTATAGCCTTCATTAACACATGAATCACTTCTGCTTTCTGAAAGTCCTATTTCTGATAATGAAATCACTATCATCTCAAACAACCCAGAAAATTCTGTAGGAATCATTGATAAATCTCCAAGATGCTTTCAATTATTGTCAGTTACTGCATCCTGTAATAATCACAATAGCTAATATTTAACACATTATGTAACAAACACTATAACACTCATTTATTCCTCACAATTCTATAAGTTACTATTATTATATTTAATACATGAGGAAATTGACACATAGAGGTTAAGTAACTTCCCTAAAGTCATGCACCCAGGAACAATAGAGCTGGGATCATAACCTCCTAGGCTATTTACCCTCCAGAAACTGTACTCTTAAACGTAAATTATATTGCCTCTATTGTAACAGGATCCATC
>NW_012100987.1:3703772-3705970 GCF_000951045.1 Mandrillus leucophaeus
CCTTTTATTTCTTTTTCTTGTCTGGTTGCTTTAGCTGGGAATTCTCATACTACATTGAATCACAGTGGTGAAAGTGGGCAAGCAATTATTCTCTTTTTAGAGATAAAGATTCTGAGACTCAGAGAAGTTAATAACTTGCCCAAGTAAGTAGGAAAGCCGAAATCTGCACATAAGTAGTCAAATTTCTAGGATCACGAACACATCAAAAGAACAAATGGAAAAAAAATTTATCTAAATAGACATTGTGGCTAAAAATAAAAATTCAGTCACAGTATCATCTAGGGATTCAAACAGTGAAAAAATTTGAAAAGCAGTGAAAATGAAGTGAAAACTACTAGATGATTCCAAAAGTACTGCATGAAACATCTCTACAATAAGAATCACTAAATACAGCTCAAAGAAATTCAGAGATAACACAAAAAAATGGAAAAACATTCCTTGCTTATGGATAGGAAGAATCAACAATGCTAAAATGGCCATACAGCCCAAAGAAAGTAAATTAAAAGTTATTCCTATCAAATTACCAACATCATTTTCACAGAATGAGAAAAAACTATTCTAAAATTCATATGGAACCAAAAAAGGGTCAAAGCAATGCTAAGCAAAAACAAAAACAAGAACCAAAAAAACAAAACAACAACAAAAACCAAAGCTAGAGACACCACAATACCTGACTTCAAAGTACAAGGCTACCATAACCAAAACAGCATGGTACTAGTACAAAACCAGACACACAGACCAATGGAACAGGACAGAGAACGCAGACATAAAGCCAAACACCTGCAACCATCTGATCTTTGACAAAGTCAACAATAACAAGCAACGAGGAAAGAACTCCCTATTCAATAAATGTTGCTAGGATAACTGGCTAGTCATATGCAGAAGATTGAGACCGGACCCCTTCTATACACCAAATACAAAAATCAACTCAAGATGGAATAAAGACTTAAATGTAAGACCCAGAACTATAAAATCCCTAGAAGAAAACTTTCTAGGAAATAATGTTCTTGTAAGCCTTGGACATCGGTCTTGGGAAAGAATTTATGACTAAGTCCCCAAAAGCAACTACAACAAAAACATAAATTGGTAAGTGGGAGCTAATTAAACTAAGGAGCTTCTGCATAGCAAAAGAAATGATCAACAGAGTAAATAGCCAATCTATAAAATAGGAGAAAATATTCACAACATATGCATCCAACAGAGGTCTAATATCCAGAATCAATAAGGAACGTAAACAATTCAACAAGCTAAAAACAAACAATTCCGTTAAAAAAAGGCAAAGAATATGAACAGATATTTCTCAAAAGAAGACATACATGCAGCCAATAAATACATGAAAAAACTCTAGCATCACTAATTATTAGAGAAATGCAAATTAAAACCAAGAGCTACCATCTCACAACAGTCAGAATGTCTATTATTAAAAAGTCAAAAAATAGCAGATGTTGGTGAGGTCGTGGAGAAAAGGGAACACTTATACACTGCTCGTAGAAATGTCAATTAGTTCAGACACTATGGAAAGCAGTGTTGAGATTTCTCAAAGAACTTAAAGCTACCATTCAATCCAGCAATCCCATTACTGGGTATTGGAAAGGTATTCAAAGGAAGATAGATCATGCTAACAAAAAGACACATGCACTCATATGTTCATTGTGGCATTATTCACAAAAGCAAAGACATGGAATCAACCTAGATGCTCATCAATGGTGGACTGGATAAAAAAAATGCAGCACATACATACCATGGAATACTATTCAACCATAAAAAAGAATGAAAGCATGTCCTCTGCAGCAACATGGATGCAGCTGGAGGCCATTATCCCAAGTGAACTAATGTAGAAACAAAAACCAAATACTGTATATTCTCACATGTAAGCCTGAGCTAAACATTGAATACACATAAACACAAAAATGAGAACAATACACACTGGGAACTACTTGAGGTGGAAGGGTGGCATGGGTTGAAAAACTACCTACCGGGTACTATGCTCACTACCTGGGTGATGGGATTATTTGTACAACAAACCTCAGCAACACACAATTTACCTAAGTAACAAATCTGCACATGTATCCCCTGAACCTAGAAGTCAAACACATACATATATAGTAAGGACTCTAAAACAAAAAGGGTCTCATGTAATCTTCAAGCTTCATGAGATTGAAGTATTTTTTTTAATGTAATGTGACTTTAAATACTTA
>NW_012100987.1:3706020-3710645 GCF_000951045.1 Mandrillus leucophaeus
GCTACTCAGGAGGCTGAGGCAGGAGAATCACTTGAACCCAGGAGGCGGAGGTTGCAGTGAGCTGAGATCACGCCATTGCACTCCAGCCTGGGTGACAGAGCAAGACTCTGTCTCAAAAGAGAGAGAGAGAGAAACAGAGAGAGAGAGAGAGAGAGAGAGAGAGAGACAGACAGACAGACAGACACCACTTGACTAGAAGCGTGGCCCAAACTATATTTTGGAATATGATCTAAACGCACTAAAAATTTCTTTTCTTCGTGAGGGATGGAGGATGGCAGTAGAGAACAGGTGGAAAAATCTCTACCCCCCATCACCTCCAAGTTGTATTTCTAAAACCAATTTTCCCATCTTTATTCTCTATGCCACCATTCAATTCAGGCCATAGTTACCAATCATCTGGACTTCAGGCACTCCTATTCAGGGCATCTTGAATTACCATAAATACATATACATATATTACTGCCAAGCTAATTCTCTAAAATGTAAATCTCATCATGTCAGCCCTCACTGCCCACTGAAGTAAATAAAAGCTCTTTATTCTGATATTCTACCAAAAAATGAAACTGTCTATCCTTATCTCTTTTCTACTTGTACACTCTGAATCAGGTGAATGAATTATCTGTTGTTTTTTGACAATTCTTTTACTTTGTTTCTTCTATATTTAGGTTTATAACATTTTTGGAATAGTCTTCTTTCATATCTGCATGTCAAATTTCACACTTCAAATGCTTGTTTCATGTACCACCTCTTCTAAAAGGCCACTCCCAAAACAGATAGGGACATTCACAGCCTACAACAGACTTCTTAACATATATAAAATTTTGCTTTAAAATATAAATATGTATATATGTATTTCAGCTCTTTCAAAACAGAAATTGTTTTAATTTTTAAAATTCTCTACAGTGTGTCATGTACAAAGGTTCAATAAATATTGACTTGAACAATTTCTAGCCCACCATACGAAAAGTTTAGAGAGATACTTTGGCATTTTACTTCTCTTTCCATAGTCCATACTCCAACAAAGAGAAATCTGAGCACACGTACATATTTTTCTCCAGATTCTCATCTGAAACCATGGGGAGAGATATGTTTCTCTTTTGCCTTTGATGTACTCAGTTAAGTGCTGAGCTCATAATGTCGGCTCTCATTTAAAATAAAAGGAAACAAGGCAAGCAACATTAAACATCTGAAATCGACAGGAAGGGAATGTTAGGTTCATCTATACATTAAAGAATTAAGGAAGGCAGAGAACAGTTCATAGAATGGGCTATGGAGACTCAATTCTCACAGGAAAAAGGCAGTCATGTTAATTAATTTCCATTAGGTTCTATTATAAAATGGTAATGGAAAATGAGTTTAGCTATATGGAATTGTATGTCATGTACAATTATGTGGGAACAAATTTATAACATTTATCAGATGTTATCTGCAATTAAAAATTCATAAAAGTGCTTATACAATTAAATTATAATTTTTACAAACAAAATTCATAAAAAGAAAAAAGATAACTTTTTTCATAATCCTACCTAAATAAACTCAAAATTACTATTGCTAGTCTTTTTTATTGAAAGCTCATGAAATATTTGAGCCATTTAAGTCAATACTGCTCTAGTGGTCTCTATCATTAAAGAGAGAGAGAGAGAGATATATATATGGTAAAGTAGCCACAACCTTTAGCTATACCTTTGTATAACTTACACTTTGTAAACACTGTCTAAAATTTGTGGAATGAAAACTCATATATAAGAATAAAGAGAGGCGATCAGAGCTAATAACTTTCTTACAAGTGGAATGCTTAAGATTTAGTTAGGGTACAGACAATAATGGGAAGAAGTAGTTTTGTCTTTAAAAAAATTTTTTAAAAAAGTTTTGGTAGAGCTGGGGTCTCACTATGTTGCCCAGCCTGGTTTCAAACTCCTAGCCTCTAGTGATCTTCCCACCATGGCCTCCTAAAGTGTTGGGATTACAGGAATGAGTCACTGCACCCAGCCATGGAAGAGGTTGTTTCTATAACGAAGAGGTGATATTGGTTATACTGGATACCAAGCTGAAGTATCTGCTGACTTACTACTTGATCAAATGTATGGTTTAACCAATGGCAAAACATGACACAAAAGAATAGACATGTTTTGTTACACCAACATACAGAACATTCCATTCTTATAAATGATAGGTTATTTACTATACCTTGACTTTCCTGTAAACTACTTCCATAAACTATTTTGAAGCTAACATTTCATTGTCATTTACAGGTACGTGAGTACCTTTACAGGTATGTGAGTTCCTTTACAGGTTTGCATATGGATAGCCTATCAGACTAGAATGATCTGGGTGCATTCTCGCCTGCAGGCAAGGAGAAATATTCTTTCTTTCTCTTTTTATTTTTTTAATAAAGAGACAGAGTTTTGCTCTGCTGCTCAGGCAGGAGCATAGTGGCACCATCTCAGCTCAGTGCAGCCTCAAACACCAAGGCTCAAGGGATCCTTCAACCTCAGCCTCCTGAGTAGCTGAGATTATAGGCACAAGCCACTGTGCGTGGTTAATTTTTGTGTGTGTGTGTGCAGAGATGGGGTCTCACTTTGTTGCCCAGGCTGTTCCTGAAACTCTGGCCTCCAGTAATCCTCCTGCCTCAGCCTCCTAACATGTTGGGATTACAGGCGTGAACCACCACGCACAGCCCGGAGATGTATTATTTTGTGCATCTGCCATCTTCATGATTTTAGACAAAAAGAATTTTAGAAATCATAGGCATCATTACATGCAGAGAATCTATGAATAATCTAGCCAAGAGAAATTCACATTTGGGGTCCAAGTGAATTAAAACATTTGAATTTTAATAATAGATATGTGACGGTCACGTAAGCTTTGCTATTTGAAGATGCATAAACTAATTTTCTACTTTTTACAAATAATATAGACACTTCCCATTTATAAAATGAAAACACACTACCTTGACGTTTTAAAAAACATCAATTTTAAAACACACTTTTTTTTTTATAATTTACTAAAAGATGCAAGAAAAATCCCAATTGTATGAGTTGCTAACAATTAGAATATACAGTAAGTAAGGAAAGGGGACTTTTTCTTTAGAGAGCTCACTGTAATAGCGAAGTTTACTCATCTGCATGAAATATTTTTTACCAGATCTAGTCAGAGACTGCTCTACCTTTATGGTGCTGAAAAGAGAACATAGACACATCTTACTTTAAAAATCAACTAACTAGATGATGGTAATAATAATAGCTAATATTTGTTGAGTACTTAAAATTAAATAATGAATTTCATTTAATTCTATTAATAACTGTATTAGTCCGTTTTCATGTTGCTGATAAAGACATACCTGAGACTGGATAATTTACAAAAAAAGAGGTTTAATGGACTTACAGTTCCACATGGCTGAGAAGGCCTCCTTGTGAAGGCAAGGAGGAGCAAGTCACATCTTTTGTGGATGGTGGTAGGCAATGAGAGAGAGCTTGTGCAGGGAAGCTCCCATTTTTAAAACCACCAGATCTCGTTAGACTTATTTACTATCACAAGAACAGCATGGGAAAGACCCAACCCCCCATGATTCAATTATCTCCCACCCGGTCCCTCCCACAACACATAAGAATAATGGGAGCTACAAGGTGAGATTTGGGTGGGGACACAGACCCAAACCATATCAATAACTGTATGAAGCACAGACTTATATAATATATTGGTTGTTTTTCCTTTCATTTACAGTAATATGCTTTCAATGGCTAAAATGAATTCAGCATATCTTCACATCTAGTAATAATGATTTCTACAGAAGCAGAAACTAAATGATCATACAACTGGGATATATAATACAAAGATACATATTATGCATAAACATTTATTAAAATCAGGAATGACTTGAATGAAAAAAATAAGGAATGAAAATAAAACATGAAACAGTCATCATGAGAGCATCCCAAATCTAAAGGATCTCAAATACAGTAGAGCAAAATTTAATTTTTAGCAATTAAATGGCCTAAATGAAGCTAACATAGCTTGTCAAAATGCTAGGTATTTACACTGTATCTGTTAAAAATGTGTAACTACTCTGTTTCTTTAATTCTAATGTCACTGTCATGATGTTCTTAAAGAATGTTATTAAAAGTCACACAGGAAGATTTTAAAGTCATAATAAATACACGTCATAGATGATATGGCAGAGTCTAGAATCTCTAAGGTATGATTTTGTTCAACAGCTAACAGTTTGGCAAATGACACATTAGTAGGTTGAAAAGACAGTCCAAAGAAATATCATAGAATTTCAGTAACTCCTAAAATTAGAAAATTCTAGTTGAATAATTTCAAAATAAAATGTTAACCTTATTGAAGAATTCAAGCAAATATAACTCACATGAATTAAAAGGTGTATGTGGTAGGTTGAATGGTGCCCCCAACTTTGCCAAAAAAGAGAAGTCCATGTCCTAACTCCCAAAAGCTGTGACTATTACCTTATTTGGAAAAAGGGTCTTTGCAGATGTGATTAAGTTAAGCATCTTGAGATGAGAGACCTGTCCTGAATTATCTGAGTGGGCCATACATGCAATCAGATGTATCCATATACGAGGCACACAGAGGAGAAGGCCACATGAAGACAGAGGCAGAGACTA
>NW_012100987.1:3713585-3719416 GCF_000951045.1 Mandrillus leucophaeus
GAACAAAGAGAACAGATGTGTAATTATGGCTCCATTTCTAGTAACAGTGTAACTGAGGACAAGCTGTATTACCTCTTTAGACTTGTCTCCTCATTTGCAAAATGAATGCAAGATTTGCAATGATCTTGAAGCAGTTTTCAAACTAAATTTTTATGAACTTTTAAAGTGTTAAAAATAATAAGGCACAGTGTAAAAATTATAGTAACAAAAACCAAGAATATTTAAAAGATAACAGTAGACAGGTTGGCCAATGAAATCTGCCAGAAGATTCACAGGATTGCATAAATTTATACGAGGTAATTATTAAATACTTATTCAGAGCTGGCAATATGTAAAATTCTCTATATAAATTGTAGTTTTTACAAACACTCATGAAGTTTTAGTTACATATCCAGATGTGTGCTGGGCTTCACATTTTCTAATAGAAACATGGCCTGAATGGCTTACAGAAAACACACTACTGCCTATTACGCAGGTATTAAAATAGTTAATACGTATAGAACAGTTAAACAGTGGTAGGCATACTAAAAGTTTAATAAATATTAACTTTACTATTATCTAGGATACATCATATATTCTCTTCTCTAAATTAGTATCTTCTATCCAAAAAAGGGCCTCACAACTGCAACTTTTTAAGATAATGTTAAAAGGGTTTATGTAGTAACAATATTTAAAAACGGTAACCATTTTTTTTGCTCCTCCAAAACATACATTTCCTATCAATCCTGTTTCCTTTTACTGAAAGAACTGTTCATGATGACTACAACACTGAAGTCTAATTTAGAAGCAGTCTCTAAAACTGGAAGTAATGTTCATCTAAATATGCCTGCCAAGTTTAAAAATGTATTAGAAGTTAAACTGAAACATGTTGAAAATGACTCATTGTGGACCAGAATATACACTGTAGGAAATAAGAGCTCATTTACAAGTGGGAGAAATACACTCACACTTCATCTGTGGTAATTCTCCGGACTTTCCTTCCAGTAAACATCATATTTTAAAATAATCGTGGAAAATAATCTTACCCTTAACTTTAGTTTTTATGAGTTGATTTAGTTCGCTGGCATTCCAATTTTTCATACATCTTTTTTTGGATGTGAGTATATTTACCAAATGTAAATCTATGAAAATTTCCCCCTAAAGCAACAGAGCAGCAGCCTATACAGAAAGCTGTATGAACACACACACATGCACACACATGCGCACACACACAACTTACGCTCTTACTTTCTCTGGTTTTCAGTTCACAAGTATAATGACCAACTATGACGCTAGATTTATAAGAAACATCTTAAAAAATGTGCACACATGTTTCCTTCATCCATATCATTTCCTTTTGATGCTATTGATGAGTAATCAGAAGAACATGTAATTGAGTTCTTTTTCTAGTAACACTTACATATTTGTATTGATGCAGTCTACTTTCTCAACGTGTAACCCCAAATTACACATTTGGGAGGCAGCTGGCTAGACTTAGAAAAGATCATGGAACACCTCATCCTCCTCACTCTCAAACAAGGTCTGTAAGATGAATGAACCTGATTTTTAAGCTAATTTATGAGTCACACACTTCAATATATATCCATAATTGTAACTTTAATGTGGCCTTAAGCAGGATTTAGTTAGTAAGTGCTTATGAATTAACAACATGATTCCAACTTGTTTATATTTTCCGAGTTTAGTTTCTTTGCTTCATCAAATGGTTTTGAAGCATAAACCATAGTAAGCAATTAACTGAAATTATCTGTTCAGCATGCTCTTTATTTAGAACTTTATCTAGACAGTATACATACCCTTAAACCATGTTTTTAAAATGTAACCATCGCCTCTGGCAACAGTTGAGCTGCCTGGGCTGGGCATGGAACTCAGAATAGGAAAATAAGCACTTTCCCTCTTGGAAATCTGACATGTAAAGATTTCTGAGCATATCTTTATCGTGTACATAATGTCATTACAGAGGGATTCTCAAGGTTCTGAGTTATTATTTTAAGACAATCTGTAATAAATTATTTTAGAATAGTTTAATTCTGTATTATTTTGCCTTTTTTCCATCTTTAAAAATCCTGAGTCACTTTTTTTTTTTTTTTTTTTTGGGACGGAGTCTCGCTCTGTTGCCCAGGCTGGAGTGAACTGGCGAGCTCTCCGCTCATTGCAAGCTGTGCTTCCCAGGTTCATGCCATTCTCCTGCCTCAGCCTCCTGAGTAGTTGGGACTACAGGCACCCGCCACCACGCCCGGCTAATTTTTTTTTTTTTTTTCATTTTTAGTAGAGATGGGGTTTCACCGTGTTAGCCAGGATGGTCTCGATCTCCTGACCTTGTGATCCACCCGCCTCGGCCTCCCAACGTGCTGGGATTACAGGTACGAGCCACCGTGCCCGGCCCTGAGTCACTTACTAATGTGGAAGAAGTTTCATTTTTGACCCCAACTGTATTTCTTTTCCTATATACAAGGTGTGTTAGTCACATTTACAATTGCTATTAGAAAAGATATGTTTAGCCTTCCTCCATCTTAATTTATGGTCTCTGTTTTTTTACTTCTTTGGTGTTTGCTTTGCTATCTGTCCTTTGTTATACAGCCTGTGATTGATTTTTTTCCCCCTCCTCCGGTAGTACGCAAAATATACAGCCTGTTCCATTTATAGTTTTAAGTGATATGTTAAAACATATATTTCTTCATAAAACTATTATTTCATGAAATTTGAGAACACTATATATATAATACGTACAAACACTATTTCTCTTACCATCAATTCCCTAATTTTAGTTGCAAGTTTCTGCTATTTTGCCTCTACTATTATTTTTATGTTATAATTTCTTGTTAACAATTATGATTACAATGTTTTGTAACCAAAATGATAAAGGTCATTAAGATTACATTTTACACTAAATGTTCACTGCCAGTTCTTCTTTACCTTGACATCTCAATCCATGTGAAGTTACAATTTCCAATAGGTTTTTCAGGAAGGCCATATGTAATATGTTTCATGGGACCTCACATGACTGGTTCCTTCTCATCTTTCAGACTGCGCACCTCCCTGAATCATACCCTATTTCATATATTTCAAATAATTGCTACTCTCTAAAAATTATTTATTTTGTTATTTGTATATTTTCTGATTTACATCACAGAAATACAAGTTCCATTAAGACAGAGAGCCTTTCATCCTGTTAAACCCTTAATCATAGTGCCTGAAAATGGTGCTTGGTGGTTAATAAATATTGCTAAATGAATAAAGTATTATTATGGAAGAAAACGTTGAGCTCAAATAAATTAATTTATTTGTTTATTTGAGATGGGCATCCCACTATGTTGCCTAGGCTGGTCCTCAACTCCTGGACTTGAGCGATTCTCTCGCCTCAGCCTCCTGAGTACCTGGGTCTATAGGCACGCCACTGCATGCAGCTTAGACTTATTTTTTCCTTAGTAAATGACTTACTTATTCTGCCCAGATACTTCTAATTCTATTCCTTTAACATTCATGTTCTGTAACTTCACTTAGATTTATGACATTGCTGTTTCCCATCCTCTTCCCACTACCCAGAATGTGATGAGTTCTTCTAAATTGCAGATTCCTTATTTCAGAAAATGTTTTCTTCTATTGTATCTCTAAATGTTTTTTTTTTCCTGTTCCATTTTGTTGTTTTCTTCCCTTGGCACACTGAAGGTGAATATATACTAGCTGTCCTCCATGTCAATTACTTTTTCTCTGTTTTCATCACTTTATTCTTTTTTCTGTTTTATAAACATCCAGCCTCAAATTACCAACATGGTTTTCCAGAACTTCCCTGACCCTAAATACTATTTCTCTTTCATTCTTTTTTATTTCTGTACTATCATTTTCATATATAGTTTCTCTCATCAGTTTTTGCCATCTTATTCTATTGCCATATTTTTGGCTTCAACAATTGCTGCATTTTTTCTGATCACTTGAGGTCAGGAGTTTGAGACCTGCCTGACCAACATGGCGAAACCCCCATACCTACCAAAAATACAAAAATTAGCTGGGTGTGGTGGCACACACCTGTAGTCCCAGCTACTCAGTAGGCTGAAGCATGAGAACTGCTTGAACCCTGGGAGGTGGAGGCTGCAGTGAGCCGAGATCATGCCACTGCACTCTAGCCTGGTAGCAGATTAAAATATAAAGATAAAAGTATATAGAAATATGAAAAAAAAAAACCACTGAATGGAAATTCAGGACAGCTGGTTTCTTTATCAAACTTTAAACTAGCCCAATATGACATAAAAATCACTTACTCTGCTCATCTCATTTTGCATGCCTTCTTGCTTTGGCCTTGTACCAGTATAAAATGAGGACAAAACTTCTACCATTACCAGAGAAGTTGGGATTGAAAACATAATTTCAAACAATATTCATTTAAAAATACTTACAATGAAAATTACTTTAAAATACATAACATACATGTACATAATATATATCTTATGTATAATAATTATTACATTTTTTGTAGAGATTAGGTTTCACTATGTTGCCCAGGCTGGTCTGAAACTCCTGGGCTCAAGTGATCCTCTCACCTTAGCCTCCCAAAGTGCCTGGATTACAGGTGTGAGCCACTGTACCTTGCATAGAACACATTTTTTTATCTAAAACAAACCATAACTGAAAAAAGTTCACTATTAAAATTAATTTTGAATTGCAACCTTACATTTTAGATCCAAACACAGGATTCTATGTAGTAGCCCACAAATGTAACAGTGTATTCAATTTATTCTACTACAAACACTGAATTTTAAAATTTCCACTTTTTGGCAGAAACAATCTTAGGAGTGCATGCAGGCATTCAAAGCAACAGAACATGACATAATAACTGTTCATGTTCACGAAAACTGGGTACTTGTTACTTATCAAATTGTTCAGCTTGAATTGGGACATATATGGGTCTTTTATTTGCCTGAGAAAAGTACTTTCCTTTGTAGAAAAAGTAAAGTCTTTGAGTAAAAAGCCACTTTCATTCGTTTGAAAAATGGCACGCCGTTTCCATACATTTCTCTTTATAATAACACAGGTTGTTTAATCATAAAAATGTGGCATTTGATAATAAAAACTTCTAACATAAATGAAAAAGATGAGGCTAATTATACCTGACTAGAACATTATGTATAGGCATGCCAGAGGCTTTACTTAAGCATGATTCAGGGAAATCACATTCCACATAAAGATTAAAACATAGGAAGTGACAAAGGAAGCCAGCATCACATATTTGAATATTAAAAATATAACCTCTGAAAAATAAAACAGAATATTTTTCCTTAAGTTTCACTATATACAAAATATATACGATATTCCCAAAATATATGAGTTTAAACACATAGGCAACATAGACACTCTATACTCAAAATAACTTCAGTAGATTCTCTGTCTCTCTGCTGTCACACACACACACACACACACTCCTAAAAAAACACGAGGAAAGTGAACTACAGAAATCTTTTAAATAATATTCTCATAATGAGCTTGGGTTCACCATTTCTTTTGCATGGTAACTTAATGAGCGTATCAACTCTTTTACATGGTTGTCACATCAGGATGAAAGGGGGCTTTAAACTCATCAAGCTGCCCACTTGATGCTTCAATCTTTACAAGCACATTTCTACTGAATTTGGCTTCTGCCTGAATACTACTGATAGAGAATGTGTTCGATGCTAAGGCATTCTGAAAAGTCCTACTATCTTCACACTTTCTTGCAGTGATCACCCAGTGATCCCTATTCTACTACTTTAGGTCTTGCCAAGTAAGAAATCCAGCTCTTTCATATGTGAACGCTTAAAATATTTGTAGGTAGTTATAGCCTATCACTAATAGGGCACTTT
>NW_012100987.1:3720686-3736956 GCF_000951045.1 Mandrillus leucophaeus
GTAATTTCTGAAGTTTCTCGGTAACTATGATTTGAAACTTGTATGTAAGAATTCTTAATAATCACTCTTTGTTTAAATTTAATTAAAAATACACAAAAAAGAAAAAAAACACATTGTAAGTTTCAATATGTATGAGGTACAAAGGAGGATACATATTTATGAGGTACAAAATCTCTATCTGTCCACCAACCACCCAACACCCAATTTCCTTCTCCAGAAGCAATAAATGTTAACAGATTTTTCCTGGTCCTGATATAAAGAGCCACTTACTTCCTTTTGTACAACTGCACTGTTGTATTCTGTAAATGTTTTCATGAATTACAATTCTTTTAACTACTGCCTAAATGTCAACTATGCTACAGTACATAAGGTGGTATATATAGCATTTTGAACCTAGCAAGTATACCTGCAGGATAACTTATTAGAAATAAAATTTATTGATCAAGAGCAATGTGTGGCTGGGTGTAGTGGCTCAAGCCTGTAATCCCAGCATTTTGGGAGGCTGAGGCAGGCAGATCACTTGAGGTCATGAATTTGAGACCAGACTGGGCAACATGGCAAAACTCCGTCTTTACTAAAAATACACAAATTAGCCGGGTGTGGTGGCACGCGCCTGTAATCCCAGCTACTCAGGGGGCTGAAGCACGAGAATCGCTTGAAACAGGGAGGCAGAGGCTGCAGTGAGCGGAGACTGTGCCACTGCACTCCAGACTGGGCAACAGAGTGAGACTCTGCCTCACATACATACATTCCATACACACACACACACACACACACACACCAGCTATGTGCATTTGTACTTTTGATAGGTATTACTGAATTACTCTCCATATTAGTTGTACCAATTTAAAATCCCACTAACAATGTTAAGATTGCCTGTTTTTCCATACCCACGCAAACACAATGTATTATCAACCTTTTGGTTTTTAGTGGAAAACAGGCTTTTTTTTTTTTTTTTTGAGACAGAGTTTCACTCTTGTTGCCCAGGCTGGAGTGCAATGGTGCAATCTCAGCTCACTGCAACCTCCGCCTCCCAAGTTCCGTTCAAGCAACTCTCCTGTCTCAGCCTCCCAAGTAGCTGGGATTACAGGTATGTGCCACCATGCCCGGCTAATATTTTGCATTTTTAGTAGAGACAGGGTTTTGCCATATTGACCAGGTTGGTTTTGAACTCCGGACCTCAGGTGATTCAACTGCCTCGGCCTCCCAAAGTGCTGGGATTACAGGCATGAGCCACCATGCCCAGCTGAAAATAGGGATAGTTTTAATATGAATTTAATGACATAACTGTGACAGATATTGCAAATATTTTTTCTAAGATTGCATTTGCATTTGTTTTTTGACTTTCCTTATGGCAGTAATGCCACACCAACATTTTCCATTTGTAGGGAATCAAGTTTATCAATTTATTACTTTTATAACTCCTAAGTTACAAAGGCCTTTTGTAATTAAAGATTATAAAAACATTCCCCTATGGCATCTTAGGTTTTTAATGGTTTTACATTTAAATCTCTGATCCATATGAAATTTATCTCGGTGTAAGTTATGAGGTATGGATCTCAATTTTCTTTTTCCCCTAGTTGGCTACCCTAGTGACCTGTCACAATTTATTGTTCTTATCTAGAAATGCACTTACTTAATTTTTCCATATAAGCTACAAAACTTATTTGTCTGGTTTTTAAAAAAATATCTTTGGGTTCTATTTGGCTTACATTAAATGTATAGTTTAACTTAAGGAAACTGACATTTTCATGAACAATAAAATTAGTTCTCTATGTACACTACCCCAAAATTTAACTTCAGATGAAGAAAAGGCATAATGTAAGAAATATAGTTATAAATATTTATGTGGAAGAGTACATGTACAAGAATAGCCATGATAATTGTGAAAAAGAATTTTTAGTGTTGCTCTGTCAAGTTTCACAAAGTCATTTGAAAATTTTGGCATGAATTACACTTAATTTATATATTAATTAAGAAAGAATTAAATTGATGATACATCTAGAATTCTACTTTTAAAAATATCATTTATCAACATTATGATCCTAAGCAGGGATACTTTTCCCTTCATTTATTGATATTATATCTTAAAAAACAGATAAGTAACTTTAGCTATTTTAAGCATTTTGTTAAAGCCTAAGCTTATTTTGAGTTTTACATTCCCAGATATTATTCTCATTCATTTACTCATTTATCCATAAGTCTCTGGTTCTGTAAAGTCCTTTACAGTCCTGAGCATTAGCTCTATTTGCTGCTCAAGGGTTATTTTTAGTAGTATCTACAAAGACTTTTTTTTCCTTGTCTTGATTTTAAAACTATCATAAATATTTAAGGTTGGCTGAAAATTAGGCTCTAAATAAGCAAGGCTTTACTATGACTTCAAAGAATTATGAATAAATAAGCTTCCTCTTATCTGGCAGTTTGAAAATGAGGTCTTCCAGTTTATCTAAAATTTTAGTGGAAAATTCATTAGAAAGATATCAACTTGTGAAGAACAAAATTCAATAAAGTTTCACAACAAAACTAAATTGGACAAATTATTCTATGATAATAGTAGTTATCATAGGAAGGCACTGTTCTAAGTGCTTTACAAACATTAAATAATTGAATCCTCTATTATTTAACAGATACTTTTAGGTATTAGAGGACTGCATGGCCTTCAGGTGAATATCAGCTGCAAATGTATGGACAAGTAGGATCAGACAGATTTAGGTTAAGAGTGTAGGACATAACACAGCTTACGATAAATATAAATTGGTCAATTTTATGGTCAGATTTACTATTCTCTCCAACTTTACAAAACCACACAGTAGCTATCAAGTGAAGAATATAAGTTCTGATTTACTAGGTAATATCTTATGCTTTCTTTTAAACCTTATTAGTTTGCCCATAAATCTTATTCTAGAGCCATCCCTAAAAATATACACTCCTAAAACTACACATTAAAAACTGACATCAACACAAAGTCAAATGAATCTTTAGGGGACATCACACAGTTTTGTAAGTGGAAGGGTTACACATAATGAAATATAAAACATGAAGGCTTTATAGGAACTCTAATGAAAGGAGCTGATTTATATAACATGATCTTTTATACTATGATCTTTACTTTTTTTTAGATTAACTAAAAAAAAATTTTTTGAGAAAAGAGTCTCACTCTGTTGCCCAGGCTGGAGTGCAGTGGCATGATCTCCGCTCACAGCAATCTCTGCCTCCTGGGTTCAAGTGATTCTCGTGCCTCGGCTTCCTGAGTAGCTGGGATCACAGGCATGCACCATCACGCACTGCTAATTTTTGCATTTTTCGTAGAGATGGGGTTTCACCATGTTGCCCAACCTGGTCTCAAACTCCGAGCCTCAAGTTATCCACCCGCCTCAGCCTTCCAAAAGTGCTGGGATTACAGGCATGAGTCACTGATGTTGAGAGTAAGACATACTTCCACATTATAGGAATGACTTCTTCAATGTAACATTTATTAAAATTCTTCCATAGGCCAAGTTTATAAAGTTGATGTGAATTCAGAAGTATCACAATTTGAGTCATTCTAAAATATTTTTACAACAGGTTAGTTACATTAAGACTCGCCTCAAATTTCAGTTTTATGTATTGCTTATATCTCAAATTAATCTGGTCTTCATTTAACAACTAAAAGACCCATTGAACTTAATTTCAAAAGTTTATTAGTATGTGAAGGGTATGCAGAAACTTTCACACCATTTTAGCAACTTTTCTGAAATGATTTCAAAATGAAAAGTTAAAAAAATAAGGTAGCCACTGTTTACGCTCTATATAGTCAAACAATTGAAAGTGTAGAATGTTTAATGAAGTAATGATATTTACCATAATGCCTATCAGTTATTTTACTCTTAACAAGGCTACTAAAAATAAATATCATTTTCTATTGGTAAATTAAAGATATATCATTCTCTCTGATACTCTCCTTCCAACACACATACTTTAGAACATACAGATTTTGAAAAAACAAACAAACAAACAAACAAACAAAAAAACTAGGAATTATACAATGGTACAATCACTTTGGTGTTACCACTGGCAGGTTTTTAAAAAGTAAAACATTTATCAACCCGATGATTAACAATGCCACTCCTAGGTATTTAGCCAAGATAAATAAAAACACACTTTCAAAAAATTATATGGCAGCTTTATGCATGATAGTAACAAACTGGAAACCACCAAAATGACCATGGACAAGTGAATAAAACATATTCATACTCAGCAATAATAAGGAATGAACTACTGATACAACAACAAAGTGGAATGAAAGAACCTGGACACAGAGCATTTTTAGTCTAAGAGGAGCAAAACTAATCTGTGGTGACAGAAATCAGAAAGTGGTGCCTCTTAAGTAGTAGTGATTAAGAAGGACTGAAGGGCCATAAGGACACTCCCTGGAGTAACGGAACTATTCTATACCTCATTGTCAACATATACAACAATTGCATATTGAAAAAATAAAGCATATAAGTTATACCTCAACTGAAATGAAAATTACTCTCTTTAAAATACATTTTCTAAATGAATATATAACAGAAACAATAATGGTTCGAGTTTTAACATTTCTATTTTCATGATGCTTACCTGTCTAAGAGCTGATCATGTTTTTCTAAAGCATCCTTTTCAGCCATCACTGCTCGTTCCTTTTCAGTCACAGCATTATCCCTTGCTTCTCGGAGATTTCTAAAATTTAAACATGCATTTCAGTTACTTCAAATGTGTGATTTATCCATGTTCTTTCTTAAAGATGGACTATCTGACAATCTTAAGGACCCATCTGAGAAGTTGGGGACCCAAAGTGTACACTATATAAACCTGCCTGGCTTGATTGTCTTGAAGTGCGGGATACACCAGTGTAGGTGCAAATATGGTCTATCTCGATATCACACCACCCTTCTCAGCATGGGTCAAAGGATAGGCTAAGCAGTTTGTATATAATTTATGTATTCCTTACCAGAAGCCAATGAGATAGGTGTAATTACTCATATATTATCCACTAGAAAACTGAGGTTTTGGAAGGTTAATAAATGTCCCACAAAATATTTTAAGTAAAAGATATATTGTGGATAATCAAAATAAAAGTGCGGTTTGGGATATGAGCAAAAGAATCGTTGAAATGAAGAACTTTGAAGTCTCAGTTATATAGGAAGGAAAAGGAAGGAAACACAGGTTGACAGATAGGATAAAGCAGAAGGGACAAAGAATTAGAGGTCCTGATAAGATATGACAGATTAAGTCAAAGTGTAATAGTTGTACAAGCAAGATGGAAGACTGGAGAATGGTGATTTGGAGGTAGAACAGAACTTTTCAGTGGCAGAATTTTGGTGGCTAACAAGATAGTGTATGAAAATCAGTATGGCTAAATTAAGTAGAGTTGAGATGAAGGTCAATATTTATGTAGGGCTCAAGGAAGTACGAGGCTAGGGTATTGGAAAAGTCATCTATTTAACAGTTGTGAGGACAGTAGGAAGGAACTGAAATTGATAGAAAAAATACATTTAGTGTCAGTTAAGGGAAGCTGGAAGATAACAATGACTAGTTGGGAAATTACACAGCTAGCCATGAGCTTCCCAAGATCAAAATGTTTGCCTTTTAATCAATATGAAACTTTGAATCAAGAAAAACACAAACCGTAAGTTTCTTTCAGATAGTAACCTATTTTTTTAAAAATCTCCTTCTCTAGCAGTTACAACATAAATAACAAGAATGTAATACAAATGATTTTGCTCACCTAATCCCTACAAAGCCCTTATGTTGTATTTTATAACCTACTTTATAGCTGAGTAAACTGAAGTTTAGAGAGCTCATGTACCTAGCCCTCAAGTCACACAGTCTAAGAGGACCATAATTTGAATCCAGTTATTTCTTACTCCAAAGCCAGGGCTTTTTACATCATGCCACACTATTCTCATGAAAAACGGGATTGGAAATTATTATTTTTTATTATTCATATAGAATGTGAGTAGGGAGTCGTGAAAGCCATAAAGTTTTAATAAACGTATCTACTGAATATTGGATAGAAATGCTCAGTACTTATACTTGCTGTACCAGTACTCAATCTAGTCTTTTGCATGGTGATGTTGTCACAGGATCCTTGGGGTGTCGCTTTGTCAGCTGGAAACCTTTGTGGCCAGTGGCGCCTTTGTCCGAGTTATGCTCAGGCCCACTGGGCTTTTTCCACCCACTCGGCCTCACAGACTGTACTCGGCTTATGCTCTACCAGCCGGGATCCCACACCTGCCGAGGGCAAGCCAAGTGCAGAGCAGCAAGGGGTGCGTGAGCAAGTGAGTGAGTGCGGGGTTCAACCACTGCGCACAGCCGGGCACACAGGCTGTAGTGGGGTAGGCAGCTCCAGGCGCTGGCTCCAGGCTCCCTGTGAGGCTGTGAACCGACAGGCATACTGAAAGTTGCTTCCACTGCTGGCACCGGGGAATGCAGTAGTGCCCGGAAGCCTGGAGATGCCAGGAACTGCAGAGCCCCAAACAGGTGTCAGAGCCCTTGCTCAGGGAGCTCCTAGGTCTGGGCTCCCCAAAGGGCTGCAGCTCTTCTCTCCTTCCCACTTCTCGTCTTGTTGCAATGTGGTAAGTGAGGGGCGTGTTTCAGCCCTGTTTGTGTTACGGCTCTTTCAGTCCCACCATTAAGCAGGTCCCAAGTTCTTGTCCTGTGTCCAGGAAGAATGAGGTACAGAGACAACTGGAGCATGAGTAAGGCAAAGAGGTGCTTTATTGAGCGGCAGTACAGCTCTCAGGAGATCCAGAGTGGGTAGCTCCTATCTGCAGGCAGGCCATCCCAATGTCTGCTCAGCTCCTGACTGAGAGGAGACCCACAGTTGGTAGCTCCTCTCTGAAGTCCAGACGTCTGCCAGAGCCCGAGGTTTTTGTGGGCTTCAGTGGGGAGGAAGTACATAGGTGACAATAGGTAGGCCGGGGGAAAAAAGTACCGTAAGTTCTCACTCTGTTCTGTGAAACTGGTGGCACAGCTCCCATGCTCCAGGCCACCCCTGGCTTGAGGTGGGGCTTCACCGGGGACACACTCCTTTCTGTCCAGGAACCTGCCTGCCTCCTGACACCATCAACCAGCTGTAACCCAGCGCCTGGGCTGGAGTGCCAAAGGGCACCTGCAGGCCTGCACCAAGCTGCCCTCATCCCCCACTTTGACTGGTCTCCCTCCCGTGCTTGTCAGTGTCCAAAGTCTGGAGGACGCCGAGGTGGCAGAGGGCTGGGGTGTCAGCACTGCCCCAAGAGTGGGCACACCTGCAACAGTTCCCAGGCTTGGCCTCAACTTTGCTCCGAAATCACAGTGGGCGCTGGGAGTAGGGAGAGGCCAGGCAGCGGGAACAGGCCTTTCTGAGCCTGCAGGGGAAGAGGGCTCCCTAGGCCGACGAGAGCGAAGGAATGCCTGGGTCCACAGCTGCGGCTGGGCCGCTGCAGCAGCGCCTGGGAGGGCTCCTGCCTCTCCAACTCGAAGGGGCCTGGGTTTCTGCCTGTTTCTGGCTCCTGCCGGCTCAGTGGAGCATGCAGCCCTGGCCGCGCCTGCCCCACTGCAGCTGGCATCTTTACAGCAGTTGCTCCAGATAGGCCACTGCTGCCATCAATATTAACAACAAATTTAAAAATTTAAAAATGTCAACCATTAGAGATTTGTCAGTAAAACAGTTTATAAGCCAGAAATAAAACAGTTTATTGTTGGAGTACAGGTAACTCTTATTGAAAAGAAAATAAACTACTTTTGTGGGTTATTATATAAGCAGAAGTACATTCTAAAGTAGCTGTCAAAAAATGACATATTGTTCTTTTCTGATGCCATCCTGATTGCAACAACCTTCAAAAATAATCTACTCTCAAACTGAAACATGAAAAATTAATGTTAAAGATAGAATAAAATTCTCAAACTATATTAAACATTTATATATTTTTCATTTCTAAATGATCTAAATATTTTAGTCAGTAAATCACCACAAACTAGTTTCAATGTTCATTTCTCAAATATAGCCTCATTATTCTATATGTTATTTTGGCAGCAGAATTACAAGTAGATCACATTTACAGGACTAATGAATCACGAATGCTCAATTGGTAGATGGAGATGCATCAGTCCCTGACATTTCCTTTCTTGCAACAATGGACATTAGAAATGAAAACAAGACACACGGAATGAAATAAAACCTAGAACAAGCTAACATCTTGTGAAAGGAGGTATGATTAGAGGGCTTGTGAAAGGAGGTATGATTAGAGGGTACTATGTTAAGGCATGTTGAAGTATGATTAGAGGGTACTATGTGAAGTGCTATGTTAAGGCATAAACAAAATTCTATGGCCACAAAGAGGAGTTGATTATTCTTTACTGGAGTAAGAGAGGTAGGTGAATAAAGTGAAACACTTTAAAAAAGTGACATGTAGGTTGGGCCTTGAAGGACAAATAGGTAAAGCAATTCAGAAAGAGAAAACAGAAATGAACTGGGGAATGGACCAGAAGAAGCTAAGGCTTCTACCAATAGGTCCTCTCACGGGTGTTTGTGGGTAACATTTCTGTGTAATCCCAATCTCCTTATCAAGTACCACACCTTCCATATCCAGTCCATAACCTGCATTCTTTAGCAAAAAGCAGCATAATTCCTTATAACAAATACTTCCTTTAATATTACCAATTCACAGGTTTCATATGAAGTCTGAGAGAGATAAACTGAATGTATTCTTCCACTGACAATAATAGCAATAGCATACTGTTTACCATGTGCCAGAAGCCGTTCTAAGCACTTTACATATCATAACTCATTTAACTGTCACAACGATCCCACAAAGCAGTTGTATCATTACCTCCATTTTACAAATGATAAGACTAAAACACAAAGAGGTTAAGTATTAGCTTAAAGTCACACAAAAAGTATGCTACGGAGCCAAAATGTGCACCCAAACAATTTGGCTCCAGAGTCTGTGGTGTGAATCATACTACGCTGCCTCTTAAAATTTCCTTTGCTTCACAGATGTTTTCTCCTTGAGAAATTCTGACACTATTAGATTTATATTACATGACCACCTCAAGGCACCAATAGATGTGAAATCAAAATAAGCCTTGAAAGAATTGTGAATATATTATACATTAGCTTTTATGGCCCACAGTATGTAACATGCTCTTTAAAAAATAAACTGTTTGATAAAAAGCTAGATGTATTCCTTCCACAGGTAAGACAGTAACTTTCATATAACTAATAAATAATCCATTTCTAAATGTTAAATGTATTAGAAAATATAACAGAAATACAATTATGGAACAAATTACAGGAATTCAAATGTTCTTCAAAAGAGAAACTTGAAAAATTGATAGAAGCTATCTGCAGCATGTACAAGCTAATGAAGCTCAAGTTTTAGAAGTCCAAACCAAGTGTATAATCAAATGTAATTATAACAAAGAAAATGTTTCAAAATACAAAAAATCTGAATATATCATCCTTAAAATACCTGTATAAAGTTAACATTAGATTCCAACACTGTGTTTTTCATCATTCTTTCATGTTGTTTCCTAGCAACTCTATGTATCTCCCATATTCACATACGTATTTCTCCCATCCACCCTATGTTGTTTTGGAGACATACTGAAAGACTGAAGAAAAGAAATCTTAATACTGTGTGAAATGCAAAGGGAAAGTGAGTATCCTACTTTTATAACTAGAGTGTTCAAATAATGTATTTTTCAACCTGGGGCACTTTTTAGAATAAAAGAGGGTGCTACTAAAAATTATGCCAGAACAGGCATAAATCAGTACTTTCTTAGACAAACCAAGAGATATGGTTAATTAAATCGTAACATTCAAATGAGAAACTTAAAAGAGTTCTTAATCATTTACTTAAAGGTTTTAATATTCTAATAAAATAGACATAGTTCATACACAATATAGTGCCATTTGTACAGCAGATAATTTAATATACAGAAGTTTATTCAACAGTAGCTCACAACTTAAACTTGAAAACCTCATTATAAAACATTCATAACAACAGGGTAGAATGTATTTTCCTACTACTAGATGATAAATTTCACAGTACCAATAGGCTAAATCTATATTTATATCTGAAAAGTGGTAAGAAAAATGTCACGAGAAAAACTTTAGGAATCTTTGAAATTCGAACAGTATCAAATCAAAGTTTGGCAATGCGAGGAGTACGTCTCAGCCTGAATAAACATCCCTAATGCCTCAGAACTTAAAATTTACCAAACATAAATAGTGAAAAAACAAAAACAAACAAACAAACAAAAAACCATGGCTGTCAGAAGAGCTCAGTAGGTGTAACTAAGCAATCTGAACTCTTCCTTCTGTCTTCATGTAAAAATATTTTTGGCTAATAGAAGTAAATATATTTTTCTAGTTAGAACAACAAAGGATTAAAATAGGCTGTTTTATGTGACAGGCTTATTTATAGGAAAAGTGTTTGAATTTACTGTCTCTATCTCCAGTGTCTTCCTGGACACAACATAAAACTGCTCATTTCCATATCTGATGCCTTTGATTTTAAGATGGCATAAAATAGAAGGGTTGCATGTACATTATGTTGTTTCTATTCAATGACTGGTAGTTTTACCTTTATCATAGATGACTGAAAAGTTAATAAGTAGGACATAAAAATGAAATAAGCAAAGTGGAAATCTTATTTAATAAAATTTCTTGGGAGAAGCTACACATTTTAAGAGTAGACACTTTTTGAGATCATTATTGACTGAAAATGCTACACTTTCCTATCCTTTTATTACAGTTGGTGCCTTGGTTTAAAAGTTTGTGTCCTCCAAAACTCAAGTTGAAATTTAACTGGCATTCTAACAGTATTAAGAGGTAGGACCTGATAATGGTGATTAGGCCATGAGAGTAGGACTGGTGCCATTATAAAAGGGTGGGTTTGGCTCCCCCAGCTCTATCTCCCACCTTCTTGCCTTACGCCATGTGATAATGTAGTGAGAAAGCTCTTGCCAGATGCCAGCACGTAGATATTGCACTTCCCAGCCTCCAGACCTGTGAGCCAATAAACTTCTGTTCACCATAAATTACCCAGTCTCAGGTATCCTGTTATAGCAGCATAACATGGACTGAAGACAGTTGGTGCTCAAGCAGATTTCTGTTTGTTTGTTTCTAGATATGAAAACTTAGGCACAAAGTAAACACTAAATCCAAATTATGGTTGAAAAATTATAAAGAAATTTAAGCACAAAAATGCAAAATATTTGCTTAAATCCATTAATGTGTTAAGGTTTACAAAGTAGCTGACAGGATAAAAGGTAACATATCAAAATGAAACAGAATGAATCTGGTAGATGGTTAACTGAGTGACTACTATATATCTGTCACTACACTCAGTCCTGATCAAATCCATTATAAACCTTTGAATAGGTTTTCATCTACAGCCACCTAATTTCTAAAAAGTAGTACCAATTCATTCTTTCATTCAATAAATATTATGTATACTGAGCATTTACTGCATACCAGGCACTGGTACTTGGGAGTCCAGGACTGAACGATACATGAAAACTCCTACTCTCATGGAGATCACATTGTAGTAGGAAAAAAACTGCAAAGTAAATGACTATGTAGTATTTTGATAGATTGTAAGCACTTTAAGGAAAAACAAAGCAAAGACAACATAGAACAAAGTCAGAAAAGACCACAAGAACAGGTGTATCATCAGGAGTAGATGGTTAAGTAGTGGAAACTGTGAATACAAAGGACCTGAGGTAGGAGCACGCCTACAGGTAAAAGAACAGGAGGCCAGCATGACTATGCAAGCAACCAGAAGAAAGTCCTAAATGAGGATAGGGTAACTGAATACTGATCAGGTAGTATCACAGGCCAATGTAATCATTTAAAGTTTTACTAAGTTTAATGATGGGGAGCCTTTTTATTTGAGTAGAGGAGTGATCCAACTTGACTTACCATTTAACAAGAACTGTGCTAAGAGACTGAAGAAGGCAAGGAAGAAAGCTGGGGACCGCTTAAGAGGCTACTGCAGTAATTTTTAGGCAAGAGATAATGGTGACTTGAACCAAGGTAATATGCATGAGATAGATATCATAAATCCAAAAGGATTTGCTAATAAACAGAATATGGAATGTGAAAAAAGATGACTTCAGGTTTTTGGTCTGGGCAAGTGGAAGAATAGAGCTGTCTTTAATTGAGCTGGGTGAGACTGAAGGTGGAGCAGAATTAGGAGGTAGAATGGAACAGAAATTTGCTTCTGAACATATTAGGATGCATATTATTAATAGATAACCAAGTGGAAATGCCATGGAGGCATCTGCAAAAGTTGTCAAGAAGATGAGGAGGAATCAACAAAGAGAATGAGTAGGTACAGCTAATGAGGAAGAGAAAAATTTATAGTGTGTGACACTATGGAAGCTAAAGAATGTGTTCCCAGGAGTAGGGAGTGATCAACTGTGTTACATACTGCTAGTAAGGTCAAGAACAGTAAGAACAGAATATGACTACTGGATTTGGGCAACATGAAGATCTTAGGGGCTTTGGTAAAAACATCTTTGTTGGAGTAGTATTGGGGAGCGGGGCAAAGGCTTGATAGTGGATATGAACAGACACTTCTCAAAAGAAGACATTTATGTGGCCAACAAACATGAAAAAAAGCTCATCATCACTGATCATCAGAGAAATGCAAATCAAAACCACAATGATACCATCTCACGCCAGTCAGAATGGTGATCATCAAAAAATCAAGAAACCACAGATGCTGGTGAGAAGCAGGAATGCTTCCACACTGTTGGTGGGAATGTAAATTAGTTCAGCCATTGTGGAAAACAGTGTAGCAATTCCTCAAGGATCTACAACAAGAAATACCACTTGACCCAGCAATCCCATTACTAGGAGTATACTAAAAGGAATATAAGTCACTCTACTATAAAAAGACACATGGACACGTATATTTATTGCAGCACTATTTACAATAGCAAAGGCATGGAACCAGTCCAAATGCCCATCAATGATAGACTGGATAACGAAAATGTGGTACATATACACCATGGAATACTATGCAGCCATAAAAAGGAATGAGATCATGTCCTTTGCAGAGACATGGATATGAAGCTAGAAACCATCATCCTCAGCAAACTAATACAGGAACAGAAAACCAAACACTACATATTCTCACTCATAAATGGGAGTTGAACAATGAGAACACACAGCCACAGGGAGGGGAACACCACACACTGGGGCCAATTGGGGGTTAGGCGGCAAGGGGAGGGAAAGCATTAGGACAAATAGCTAACGCATGTGGGGCTTAAAACCTAGATGACCCACTGATAGGTGTGGCAAACTACCATGGCACCTGTATACCTATGCAACAAGCCTACACATTCTGCACTTGTGTCACAGAACTTAAAGTAAAATAAACTTAAAAAAGAAAAGAAAAATAAAGGCCTCTTTGCCAACTTCAAAAATTATAAATGCTTGTCTGAGAATGGTGGCTCACCCTGTAATCCTAGCACTTTGGGAGGCTGAGGTTGGGGGGAGGATCACCTGAGCTCAGGAGTTCAAGACTTAGCCTGGGCAAAACAGTAAGACTTCGTGTGTGTGTGTGTGTGTGTGTATGTATATGTGTGTGTGTGTATGTGTATACATAAAATGATAAATGCTTTTATAAAGCTCTAATGATCCATACTCAGCCCTCAAGCATGGAATATGGTTTACAAATTCTCTTAAAAGACAGAGTTTCTTCACTGTTCTCAGCAAACTAACACAGGAACAGAAAACCAAAACACTGCATGTTCTCACTCATAAGTGGGAGCCAAACAATGAGAACACATGGAAACAGGGAGGGAAACATCACACACTGGGGCCTGTCAGGGGGTGAAGGGCTAGGGGAGGGAGAGCATTAGGAGAAATACCTAATGTAGATGACGGGTTAATGGGTGCAGCAAACCACCATGGCATGTGTATACCTATGTAACAAACCTGCATGTTCTGCACATGTATTCTGGAACCTTAAGTATAATAATAAAAAAGACAGAATTTCTATTTTAAGTAAATTATGTTCAAAAATTATAGTTCTGATAGAAAATCTTTGATCAGTTTACATAGCCCTAACCAGTTAAATGGGAGTGTGCACTGCATTGCAGTCAAATGTATCTAGTTTTTACCAACAAAACATTTGTAATAATCACAGAAAAGTCACAGTTGATGTCTCAATTTCCTTACTTGTAAAATAGGGATATTAATACCTAAACTTCATAAAATGTGTTTGATTCTTTTCTACAATGTATGTGAAGTGTTGAGTACAATGCTTGATGCATAAGTACTCAATAAATAATAGCTATGGTTAGTATGCTACCTAAATATGAAAATGTAAATTAAAATGTAATGTTCATTTAAAGGTTGATAATTACAGCAATGTTTCCTCAAATTTTTTATTGTATAAAATGAAAGTGATACTATTTTTAATGGCATCCTAGTGAAAACACAGAAGACTGTTGGAGGCCCTTCAGCAGCTTAGGGTTCCTTCTACTACTGTGAGGGCTAAGGGGAGTGAAATCTGGGGCACAGCAGAGAAACATCTCTAGTAAAAAGCTGTGTGATCTCAGATAAGCACTTTTGAGCTTGGTCAGGGCTGCCAAATCTGTAAAAGATCAGAAATTAGGCCAGGCGCGGTAGCTCATGACTGTAATCCCAGCACTTTGGGAGGCTGTGGGAGGCTGAGGTGGGTGAACTCCCGAGGTCAGGAGTTCCAGACCAGCCTGACCAACATGGCAAAATCCTGTCTCTACTAAAAGTACAAAAATTAGCTGGGCGTAGTGGCACATGTCTGTAATCCCAGTTACTTGGGAGGCTGAGGCAGGAGAATCACTTGATCCCGGGAGGCAGAGGTTGCAATGAGCCGAGATCGTGCCATTGCACTCCAGCCTGGACGACAAGAGTGAAACTCTGTCTCAAAAAGTCTGCAATCTGGAGCTAATGGCCATGCCTTATCACCAATCACTCCGAGACTACTGAGGTAGAAAAGCTGGAGTCATTCCTGGGGTTCACTTCTTGTCAATCACCAGATCTTGCCAATTATCCTACCTATTCTTTACATTCAACCATCTTTCTCTTTCTATTTCTCATTTTCATCACCTAAACTGTGCAATAGCCTCCTACGTGATCTCCCTGCTTCTAGGCTTTCTTCAACTATAATCCACCCCGCATTGCAACCGTAGTCATAAAAAATGAGTAAGTCATGTTTCCGTCCTACTATAAAACCTCTGGACATTCTCCACTGACACCAGAACCTTTAAAATCTGGCCCAATCTTACTTTACCAGCCTCTCCCACCACACAACGAACTACACCACAAAGGTAAATCTAAATTCCTATGCAACCTGAACTTACCTTGCTTCATATCTGGAACCCTACAGAGCTTGAAAATTTTAAGTATTATTAACCAAGCAGTGAACACATGTTGTAAACATCTACAGGAGTAAAGAATATAGTTAACAATAAAAGATAACTACTAATAAAAATTAATTTAAAATATTTGAGAAGATGCTGAGAGAGTTGTCTGCAGAGCCATACACTTCAAGAATTATCTAACTGAAAAGACAAAGTAATTATTTAAATTTTTCCCTAGAAGAACTTAAAACATTATAGAGCTATCTGCTAAGATATGAACAAAAGAGGTTTGTTTATGTGCTTAAGCACTAATGAGGACATACACCTTTAAAATGATGAATGGAACCTCTGAACAATAGTTAAATTCACCATTGTAATATGTTACATATACTCAAAGAACCTTTGTAAATAGATTCAAGATTCAAAGTTGTTTAATATCACTCTAAGATTCTACACAAATTTCAAGTTTATATCATTAAAGTTTCTTCTTGAGTACTTTTGGAAGATAAATTGTGGTCAAGATGGTTTTTATTGATATGGCAGGAAAATAAAATCACTAAAGCAATACTAATTGTTGCACTTAAAAACATCTTTTCAATCTCTTTTTCTCTACTGCCTACCCCTTTTCAAACAATTGTAAAGCTATTTCAGTTTCCAGAGTCCGTACTGCACTGAGAGCATAATGAATGCCTCTAATCTTATCTTTTTTATAGCACCACTCACAATAGCTCTTTCTGTGTTTACAGTAACAAGACCACCTTAAATAAAAGTAGTTTTACTTTATGGAAAAACTTTATCAGCTGAATTTATCTCCCTTTACCTTATTATCTCATAACCTAATTAGGAAACATAAGCTAGCCATCTTATGCAGAAATTTAGACAGAAAAGAATGGCATGTAGACCCTCT
>NW_012100987.1:3737006-3747225 GCF_000951045.1 Mandrillus leucophaeus
AATAAAATCACTAAAGCAATACTAATTGTTGCACTTAAAAACATCTTTTCAATCTCTTTTTCTCTACTGCCTACCCCTTTTCAAACAATTGTAAAGCTATTTCAGTTTCCAGAGTCCGTACTGCACTGAGAGCATAATGAATGCCTCTAATCTTATCTTTTTTATAGCACCACTCACAATAGCTCTTTCTGTGTTTACAGTAACAAGACCACCTTAAATAAAAGTAGTTTTACTTTATGGAAAAACTTTTATCAGCTGAATTTATCTCCCTTTACCTTATTATCTCATAACCTAATTAGGAAACATAAGCTAGCCATCTTATGCAGAAATTTAGACAGAAAAGAATGGCATGTAGACCCTCTACGTCCATATCATGTCATTTAAGAAAACTTGTTAAATGCTATGGAGATAAACACTTAAGAATATGTATTTTGTATTAGTATCTTCTAATGATAAATAATCCCATAATATTATCAGTTGACTTTTATATAATGGTGATTTTCCTTAAATTGTCAACATAATAGATAAAAACATTTTCTTCAAGTATTCTACATAGGCACAAGGTACCAAAATAACTCATTTATGTCTATAATTTATAATGTACTTTTTGCATATATTATCTCATTTGGACCTCACGGGCCACCCTAAGAAGTATTATTAGTAGTTATTATTATTTTTTGAGACAGGGTCTCACTTCAGTTGCCCAGGCTGGAGTGCAAATGGCATGATCTTGGCTCAGTGCAACCTTGACCTCCCAGGCTCAGGTGATCCTCCCACCTCAACCTCCTTAGTAGGACTACAGGCCTGTGCCACCATGCCTGGTTGATTTTTTTGTATTTTCACTAGAGATGGGGTTCTGCCATTTTGCCCAGCCTGGTCTCAAACTCCTGGACTCAAGCAATTCATCTGCCTGAGCCTCCCAAAGTGTTGGTGTTACAAGTGTTAGCCACCACGCCTGGCCTATTAGCTCATTTTATAAAAGAAGAAATTAAACTTCAGGAATATTAAGTGACTTATCCACTGAGCTAATAAGTGGTAGAATCAGGATCAAGTTCAGTCTTTTGATCCAAATCTCTTTCGTAATACACTCCCACTCATGGAATAATGTCTTATTTCCAAATGCATAAGAGGGTCCATAACATTTCTGTCACATAATACCTACTAAGTAATAAGTTATTAACATAATACATCTCAGCACTGTAGTAGTATCTTTCATTCATTTCCCACAGCTCCAAAGTGGAATTTTAGGTAACTAGAATATACAGAAAAGACAAAGAGCCTAATTCACAAACTGGACCAAAGCATTCATACATATTATAATTTCAGCTACAGTATGTTTGATATATCTAAATATCCAAGTTCCCTCTTGGTTTATAATTGCCCTTTTCTTAGTCTTTATATCTTCTACTCTCTTTCTTTTCTCTCAATACTTTAACTTCAAGAACTACTGGAATGACTACAGGTCAGATACCAAGATTGGATAGAGTAAGTTCCATGTGCCTTTTCCATATTAAAAAATAGAAAAGAAAAAGTATTCTTTTAACATCCTCTGATGTATAGAAAGAAAATTAAAATACATTTCACTAATCATCATTCCAGTTTCTTTAGAAAATGTTTATTGGGGCTGGGCATGGTGGCTCACGCCTGTAATCACAGCACTTTGGGAGGCCGAGGCAGGCAGACTACCTGAGATTAGGCATTTGAGATCAGCCTGGCCAACACAGGCTGGATGTTGGATGGATGAAACCCCATCCATACTAAAAATATGAAAATTAGCCGGGCGTGGTGGTGTGCACTTGTGATCCCAGCTACTCAGGAGGCTGAGACAGGAGAATCTCTTGAACCCGGGAGGCGAAGTTTGCAGTGAGCTGAGATCACATCACTGTACTCCAGCCTGGGTGACAGAGCAAGACTCCGTCAAAAAAAAAAAAAAAAAAAGTTTATTGGGGGAGAGATAAGGAGACCAAATATAAATATGCAAGTGTAAGTACTTCATCCATTTCAACTCATTGTAACAGCACACTTTGATAAAATACCAGTAATTAACACAATCATACATCTCAGGCCAAAGCAAAAGATTAATTTACCTAAACACACACACACAACCCTAAATGTGTAAACTTATGAATTTCATGTTTTATAACAGGAAATATTAAAATTCGTTCTTTAGCCATTTTAAGTTCAACGATTTCAAAAGAAATAAATTACAATTTATTTTTTACTGTGTGGAAGATTAGTATGATACGAGCTTTAACTACAGTTAAATCTCCCGTAATGAAGAAACTATGATCCCCAAAGATTCAGTAACATAAAACAAAGGGTTGGATTACTGTGAGATTAAAACGATAAAGGCAAGCCTGTACAACTAGCTAGTTAGGTGTCTTGGGCAATTCAAATTCATCTGGGCTCAGGCTGCAATTTGGCACCACCTGGTGGCAACTGTCCACTCTAGCCTCAGTGTACATCCGATCAGTTCTGAGTCCTGTGGGCTGGCTGGGGCATCCACAGGGCAGTCCCAATCCCAGGAATCCCCTGGTTAGGTAGTGTCCATTCTGATGTGGATAGGGGGCCAGAAGAACACTGGAGACAAGGACATCTGCTTTCAGTTTTCCTACTTCCAGAAACGGCTCTGTTGGTTGTTTCCCCACACAGCCTTACCAACCTACCCCTACCAACCACATTTATGTTACAATGGGATAAACTTTAAAGATTTTTTTTTAAAGAACAGCAAAAACCTAAAAAAATTAGGAAATTTTCAAGAAGATTACATACCAAAGTTTATATGGCTATGTGGATTGCTTAGGAATAACCATAGAAAGTTCCCATACATTTTAAAGTTATTGTATCAGTCAACAAAAGCCTATTAAATCCACAACAGAATTGAACCACAGAACCAATAGTACTTATTTGTAAAATAGAAATAATACTATCTATATCACAGGCCTCTCTAATCCCCAGATCTTTCTCTTGAGGTTTAGATTCTTCTACAGTCAACTCTTTTATTTATATATCCCACAGACACTTCAAGTGAAACAACTAAATTGATCATGTTTTCCTATTAAAGCTTTGTATTTTCTAGTGTTTTAAAAACTGTATCACTACCTATGCAGCTGTTTAATTCAGAAACCTCGCTGACATCCTTAATGAGTTCTCATCCCGTCAATCCTATCTAGTCACTGAGTCCTGTTGGCTCTATCTCCTAGATAATTTCCCAACCTGGCCCATTTCTCTCATCTTTACTGCTACTAATCCAGTTCCATTATCACCTTTCATCTGGATAGTGGAAATAACCTCTAAAAGTAGAGCCTCTCTAACAGGCTTATGCCATTCCAATCTATTCTCTACATTACAGTGATCTCTGGATATAAAATCAGATCATTTCATGCCTCTTCTTAAAATCTTTTAATTGTTCTCCATAGGTCTTACATAATGGTCCAAATGCATTCTTTGGGCCCATTTGCTGCTTCTCTTTCATCTCTTTTAACTCCCTGCCTCTCAGTCTATCCTTCAGCCATACCGAATTAATTTGTTCAAAAAGCTTAATTTTATCCTACTTTCCGGCTTTTATATATGCTATATATTGATTCTCCCAATTCCCTTTCCTTCCTTAATTCATAGTGTTAAAGCAAACTAAATATGGCCTTAAGAAAGATTCTGTACTTCTATATTTGAGTCTTTATTGATGAACTGCAATCTAACTTAATAGGCAGACAAGATAGAAAACCTAACTTGGGGGTATGTTCCTGGAACAACAGCTGAATCTTGGCCAACCCCAGCAGCCATACTTCAACCATTCATACACTGCTGAGTGTTCAAATAAGTTAAACATCAACCTATAACCAATCCAGCTGTTTCTGTATCTCACTTCTGATTCCTGTATGTCACTTTACTTTTTTTGTCTACAAATTTGTTGTGACCACGAGGCACCCCTGGAGTCTCTCTGAATCTGCTGTGATTCTGGAGGCTGCCTGATTTGCAAATCATTCATTGCTCAATTAAACTTTAAATTTAATGTGTCTGAAGTTTTACTTTTAATAGTAGTTTCAGTCAAAAGGGGCAGTTCTTCATTTGTGAAGTCTTCCCCAATTCCTTCCAATACTAGGTTAGATACACAGATGGTCTCATCTTTTATCCTATCATTTTGTCCACCATCATCATAACTTAGGATAATTGTTTCTCTATTTGCCTTTACCCTCCATTAGACTACCAGCTTTGTGAAGACAAAGGTCACCACTATCTATGATGTCTAGCATTTAGCTGGCATATGGTAGGTTTCAATAAATATTTGCAAAATACATTAATTTGTTGCTCTGGAAATTACATCAGGGTGCAAATGTAAAACTTTCCAACATAAAGCTTAGCATATAATAGGTAAATACCTCTTCTTTTAGTCTGCATTTTGAACTCTAAGAGCAGGTAAATCACAAGGTACAGGATCCTCCTTTCTAATGTAGGGCTGGGATGAAGTAAAATTTTGCCAAAGATAAAGAATGTCTTTGGAATTCTCTCTCCAATCTCTTAATAACTCTGCTGCCCTAAGCATGTACATTCATAAAACTGTCATACTTTTGTTATGAACATGAAGGGACAACTAAATGCAAAAGCAAATGAATCTTAAAATCATAAGGTTACGTGAAGAAGCCACAAAAAATATATATGTATACAGCATAATTCCATTTATATAAGATAGTAATATAATATGAAAAACTAAACTATATTGTGCGGAGATGTTTATTTACTGGAAACACAGATAATAAAAGTATAAGGAGAAGCAAGGAAGTTATTAGCATAACAGAATAGCAGTTATGGAAGAAAGGAGTTAAGCAGAAAGAGTCTCAAGGACATTTCTGTAGTGCTGCATTATTCTCCTTCTTTATAATTATTTATTTAATGAATATTAGGAAATTTTCTCTGAACATCTTTTATTTTATACACACACATACAAACATATATGGTCAAAAAACAGAACAATCATAACATAGCAACTAAAGTAAAAAATAATGCTATTTAAAGAGTGGTCCAATATTTCTTTGAGCTACTTGGAACAATTATTTTCTCAGGATTCAACATATGAAGGCTAGCTTAGGACTTCAAAAGCCTTATTCACAGAAAAGACTATGGTGTTCCTACTAGTAATTGGATATTCAAATATTAAAATATAAACTAAGTGTAAACAAATGCAGAAGTGTTATTTTTTCCAAGATAAAAAATGTTATTTTAAAAATTAATATGTCAAAACATTTTTTAAGAACATGTATACTTTCTCCTGGTATGCGTACGTATTTGCTGGTGCCCAAAGCATATTTTTAGTTTGTCTACTGCTAAGATAGTACTGAATGATCACTTAGAATTTTCATATTTTGAAATTCTTTGCTATTTTCATTGAAAATATAATCCTAGATTATAAATGACATAATTATTTTAAAGCTCAAATAAGAGAAGAACAAGAAAAAACAGAAGAGTATAATCACAAAGTATTTGTTGAATGCACAAATGAATGATTTATTTTGCATTCAGTGAAGTTCATGTTAATTTCCTTTGGCATATACTTCTAATGCAGACTTTCAAAAAAGATCAAACAGGTAGAAAAGATCTATGCAAGCCAAATTTATGAGGAAAATAATCTGATTTTCAGGAAAGTCATTTTTATGACTTTCTACTAAGTCATATTTAGCAAAAATCCTAAAAAAGTTCTGTCATAAACTGTATATCTACTCTCTTATCATCACAAACATTTTTACCCAAGAACAAAGAAACCCAAGAACAAAATCATACCTCTCAGAGGCAATAGCATAAACATCTCTACCAACCTGCTACATTAAATAACAATTTAACAGTAATTTAAAAAATATCTTTGCTAATTTATTACCAAAGGATGATTCTACATATATAGTTTTTATAGTAGTAGCCAACTTATAAATACTATAATACAGCAGCTTTTTTCTCTGGAATTGAGGGGTGGACGTACCAAATTTTCTGCTACTATATTCCTAGTAGAAATGACATGTTACAATGCTATTACAGATTAAGTCTGATTTAAAGCCTTGCCGACAACAATCAAAATATCATATAAGCAAATCAGTGCTGATAAACTAGTATCACAAGTCAATTTCAAAATAATTTTCTTATTAAAATATAAACTTTCAAAAACCACTCTATAACAATGCATAAAAATATCTGCCACTGAAATAAATAGTATTTATTTTTCCCGAATTCTGCCAGTCACTAACCAGGTGAGCCTAATATTTACTGATCTAAAAGTAACTGCATGAATGAAAATGATATTACTTCAGGATTACCTAATATGACATCTTTCACAGCCAGCAGCTAAATGAGGCATGTGTATATTTCAAATTACTATTCTAGTTTTAAAAAGTTTCCAGGAGAAATTGTTGGTATAATACAGGAAGAACTGGTATCTCAGTACTCTTTACTTTTCATCTGTCTTCAATCTGAACTGAAGCAAATGCAAAAAGAGAAGTCACTAGTGTAAAAAAAAGACATAACAGGAGGCCGAGCACGGTGGCTCATGCCTGTAATCCCAGCACTTTGGGAGGCCGAGGCAGGTGGATCATGAGGCCAGGAGATCGAGACCATCCTGACTAACACAGTGAAACCCCATCTCTACTAAAAATACAAAAAATAGCCGGGTGTACTGGCAGGCGCCTGTAGTCCCAGCTACTCAGGAGACTGAGGCAGGAGAATGGTGTGAACCCAGGAGGCGGAGCTTGCAGTGAGCCGAGATCACACCACTGCACTCCAGTGCAGTGAGACTCCATCTTAAAAAAACAATAAAAAAAAAAAAAAAAAAAAAAAAGACATAACAGGAATAACAGAGCAAAAAGGTTAGTCTAGTAAATCTTGTTCTAAGACTTTACAACTTTCACGTTCTCATTATATTTAGATTTCTATTTATGACAAATTTTCTTTAATGTATTCAAAAAGACATTATATAATAGAAATAGCATTTAATTTCAATGAAGCTTCTATAACCTCCCAAGATAAATAAGATACCACACAAGCATTTTGTTTTTTACCTGTTTTCTCGTTCATACATTTCCCTAGAGGCATTTCGAAGTTGATCAATTTCTTGGTTGGTTTTCAATCTGATTTGTTCTAGTTCATCATGTAGTTTATTTTCATATTCTGTTTTATAATGGTCTCTGAAGGAGACAAAAGGAACAACCATAAATTTTCTTTTGAAACAAATAGGCTTTTGTACTCTATATAAGATTTTAATACCTTTCATCGAGTATGCTCTATAAACTATGTTACCTGAAAAACTTAAATATTAAGTATAAAATTTTATAATTCCTAAAAATACTGTTCCTAACTAGTATGATCTAAGATTTCAACCTGTTAAACATTATTTTCCAAAAGACTTAATTACTATATGAAAACTTAGTAATTCATGTGGGATAACTATTCATCTTCCAAAACACTTTTCTAGTAGTTTTAATGCATTTGGTTGAAGCTTATTTTAAAATTGAGAATGTCCTTCATTTAAAAATAATAATCTGGTAGGATGATGTTGAGAGATGAATAATATTACAAAAATATAAAAATGAAATGACTCCGAGTCTATGAATCCTTTGCTTCCAAGCATGACAACCACAGCCACACCAGGATCTTTTAGCCAAGTCAAAGTATTATATAGGGTATGAAAAACTACTACAGGCTAGGAAAAAATTATGAATCTGTGAACTCTTTAAAAGTAAAATTTACCTTTACCTTTAAGGTAAAATTTGTTGTGTTTTAGTATTTTTTCTTTTTTTCTTAAAGAGATAATGCCTTGCTCTGTAATTCAGGATGAAGTACAGTGGCACATTAATCATGTAACCCTGATCTCCTGGGCTCAAGCCATCTTCCTGCCCCAGCCTCCCAAGTAAGCAGGACTACAGGTGCTTGACATTGTGCCTTGCTAATTTAAAAACTTTTTTTATAGAGACAGGATTTTCTTTGTTGCCCAGGCTGGTCTCAAACTTCTGGCCTCGAGCAATCCTCCGGCCTTGGCCTCACAAAGTGCTGGGATTACAGGTGTGAGCCGCTGCACCCAGCATATTTGTTTTTGGTATGTTGATAAGAATAATTCAAGGGTTATAAAAGTTATTAGTATTAAGGTACTTTAGTAACTTCTACACATCTAGTAGAAGAAAGAAGGCAGGACCAAAACATAGGGAGTCTCATTGAATGGCATATAAGTTAAAACAGAATGTGATACTACCTCCTCATAATTCTTTTACATTTCACATAGGAAATCATTAGCATACTGAGATTTTCTTCCAAAATATACTTCTATAGAGATACTTTCATACTTTCCTTTAAAACATACTTCCATAGAGATATTAGTCATAGGAATTTAAAAAATTATGTCACAAATAAAAAAACAGTCATAGCATATATTTATCTATCTAAAAGAAATAGGCTTTTGGTATTGCTGAAAAAAGCCACAGTGTCTTTTAAAAAACCAACTAGAAAGGAATATCATATAAGAAAATAAAATAGACAGATAAAACCCCCATCTCCCTGGGACAGAACACCTGGGGAAAGGGGTGCCTGTGGGTGCAGCTTCAGCAGACTTAAATGTCCCTGCCCAACAGTTTCTGAAGAGAGCAGTGGATGTCCCAGCACAGCGTTCAAGCTCGCTAAGGGTCAGACTGCCTCCTCAAGTGGGTCCCTGATCCCCATGTATCCCAACTGGGAGACACCTCCCAGTAGGGGCCAGCAGACACCTCATACAGGAGAGCTCTGGCTGGCATCTGGCAGGTGCCCCTCTGGGAAGAAGCTTCCAGAGGAAAGATCAGGCAACAATCTTTGCTGTTCTGCAGCCTCTGCTGGTGATACCCAGGCAAACAGGGTTGGCAGTGGACCTTCAGCAAACTCCAGCAGGTCAGCAGCAAAGGGGCCTGTCAGAAGGAAAATTAACAGAAAGGAATAGCACGTCTACTCAAAGACACTCAAAGACCCATCTGAAGGTTACCAACATCAAAGACCAATGGTAGATAAATCCACAAAGATGGGGAGATACCAGTGCAAAAAGGCCGAAAGTTCAAAAAACCAGAATGCCTCTTTTCCTCCAAAGGATAACAACTCATCGCTAACAGGGGAACAAAACTGGACAGTGAATGAGTTTCACAAATTGACAGAAGTAGGCTTCAGAAGGTGGGTAATAACAAACTCCTCCGAGCTAAAGGAGCATGTTCTAACCCAATGCAAGGAAGCTAAGGACCTTGAAAAAAAGGATAGACAAATTGCTAACTAGAATAACCAGTGTAGAGAAGAACATAAATAACCTGATGGAGCTGAAAAACACAGCATGAGAACTTCATGAAGCACACACAAGTTTCAATAGCCAAATCGATCAAGTGGAAGAAAGGATATCAGTGACTGAAGATCAACTTAATGAAATAAGAAGAGAAGACAAAATTAGAGACAAAATAATAAAAAGGAATGAACAAAGCCTCCAAGAAATATGGGACTACTTGAAAAGCCCAAATCTACGTTTGATTGGTGTACCCGAAAGTGATGGGGAGAATGGAACCAGGTTGGAAAACACTTCAGGATATTATCCAAGGGAACTTCCCCAACCTAGCAAAACAGGCCAACACTCAAATCTAGGAAATACAGAGAACATCACAAAGATATTCCTTGAGAAGAGCAACCCCAAGATACACAAAGATACTCCTTGAGAAGAGCAGCCCCAACACACATAATCGTCAGATTCACCAAGGTTGAAATGAAGGAAAAAATGTTAAGAGCAGCCAGAGAGAAAGGTCGGGTTACCCACAAAGGGAAGGAAGCCCATCAGACTAACAGTGGATCTCTCTGCAGAAACCTTACAAGCCAGAAGAGAGTGGGGGCCAATATTCAACATTTTTAAAGAAAAGAATTTTCAGCCCAGAATTTCATATCCAGCCAAACTAAGCTTTGTAAGGGAAGGAGAAATAAAATCCTTAAGCAAACCCTGAGAGATTCTGTCACCACCAGGCCTGCCTTATAAGAGCTCCTGGAGGAAGCACTAAACATGGAAAGGAACAACTGGTACCAGCCACTGCAGAAACATAACCAAATTGTAAAGACCATCAACACTATGAAGAAACTGCATCAACTAACGGGCAATACAACCAGCTAGCATCATGACAGGATCAAATTCACACATAACAATATTAACCTTAAACGTAAACAGGCTAAATGCCCCAATTAAAAGACACAGACTGGC
>NW_012100987.1:3747275-3766021 GCF_000951045.1 Mandrillus leucophaeus
ACAGGCCAACACTCAAATCTAGGAAATACAGAGAACATCACAAAGATATTCCTTGAGAAGAGCAACCCCAAGATACACAAAGATACTCCTTGAGAAGAGCAGCCCCAACACACATAATCGTCAGATTCACCAAGGTTGAAATGAAGGAAAAAATGTTAAGAGCAGCCAGAGAGAAAGGTCGGGTTACCCACAAAGGGAAGGAAGCCCATCAGACTAACAGTGGATCTCTCTGCAGAAACCTTACAAGCCAGAAGAGAGTGGGGGCCAATATTCAACATTTTTAAAGAAAAGAATTTTCAGCCCAGAATTTCATATCCAGCCAAACTAAGCTTTGTAAGGGAAGGAGAAATAAAATCCTTAAGCAAACCCTGAGAGATTCTGTCACCACCAGGCCTGCCTTATAAGAGCTCCTGGAGGAAGCACTAAACATGGAAAGGAACAACTGGTACCAGCCACTGCAGAAACATAACCAAATTGTAAACACCATCAACACTATGAAGAAACTGCATCAACTAACGGGCAATACAACCAGCTAGCATCATGACAGGATCAAATTCACACATAACAATATTAACCTTAAACGTAAACAGGCTAAATGCCCCAATTAAAAGACACAGACTGGCAAATTGGATAAAGAGTCAAGACCTATGAGTATGCTGTATTCAGGAGACACATCTCACGTGCAAAGACACATAAAGGCTCAAAATAAAGGGATGGAGGAATATTTACCAAGCAAATGGAAAGCAGGAAAAAAAAAAAAAAAAAAGGCAGGAATTGCCATTCTAATCTCTGATAAAACAGGCTCTAAACCAACAAAGATCACAAGAGACAAAGAAGGGCATTACATAATAGTAAAGAGATCAACGCAGCTAGAAGAGCTAACTATCCTAAATATATATGCACCCAATACAGGAGCACCCAGATTCATAAAGGAAGTTCTTAGAGACCTACAAACAGACCTAGATTCCCACACAACAATAGTGGGAGACTTTAACACCCCACCATCAATATTAGACTGATCAATGAGACAGAAAATTAACAAGGATATTCAGGACTTGAACTCAGATCTGGACCAAGCAGACCTAATAGACATCTACAGAACTCTCCACCCCAAATCAACAGAATATACATTCTTCTCAGCACCACATCATACTTACTCTAAAATTGACCACATAATTGGAAGTAAAACACTCTTCAGCAATGCAAAAGAATGGAAATCATAACAAACTGTCTCTCAGACCACAGTGGAATCAAACTAGAACTCAGGATTAATAAACTCACTCAAAAGCGTACAACTACATGGAAACTGAACAATCTGCTCCTGAAGGACTACTGGGTAAACAACAAAATGAAGGCAAAAATAAAGATGTTCTTTAAAACCAATGAGAACGAAGACACAATGTACCAGAATCTCTGGGCCACATGTAAAGCAGTGTGTAGAGGGAAATTTATAGCACTAAATGCCCACAAGAGAAGGCAAGAAAGATCTAAAATTGACACCCTAACATCAAAATTAAAAGGACTAGAGAAGCAAGAGCAAACAAATTCAAAATCTAGCAGAAGACAAGAAATAACTAAGATCAGAGCAGAACTGAAGGAGATAGACACACGAAAAACCCTTCAAAAAATCAATGAATCCAGGAGCTGTTTTTTTTGTAAAGACCAACAAAATAGACAGACCGCTAGCTAGACTAATAAAGAAGAAAGGAGAGAAGAACCAAACGGACACAATAAAAAATGAAAAAGGGGAGATCACCACTGATACCACAGAAATAAAAACTACCATCAGAGAATACTATAAACACCACTATGCAAATAAACTAGAAAATCTAAAAGAAATGGATAAATTCCTGGACACATACACCCTCCCAAGTCTAAACCAGGAAGAAGTCGAATCCCTGAATAAACTAATAACAAGTTCCGAAATTGAGGCAGTAATAGCCTACCAACCGAAAAAAAAAAAAAAAACCAGGATGACACGGATTCCCAGACGAATTCTACCAGAGGTACAAGGAGGAGCTGGTACCATTCCTTCTGAAACTATTCCAAACAACAGAAAAAGAGGGAATCCTCCCCAACTCATTTTATGAGGCCAGCATCATCCTGATACCAAAACCTGGCAGAGACACAACAAAAAAAGAAAATTTCAGGCCAATATCCCTGATGAACATCGATGCAAAAATCCTCAATAAAATAATGGCAAACCAAATCCAGCAGCATATCAAAAAGCTTATCCACCACGATCAAGTTGGCTTCATACCTGGGATGCAAGGCTGGTTCAACATACACAAATCAATAAACGTAATCCATCACATAAACAGAACCAATCACAAAAACCATGATTATCTCAATAGACGCAGAAAAGGCCTTTGACAAAATTTACCACCCCTTCATGCTAAAAACTCTCAATAAACTGGGTATCGATGGAATGTATCTGAAAATAATAAGAGCTATTTATGACAAACCTACAGCCAATATCATATCGAATGGGCAAAAACTGGAAGCATTCCCTTTGAAAACTGGCACGAGACAAGGATGCCCTCTCTCACCCCTCCTATTCAACACAGTATTGGAAGTTCTGGCCAGGGCAATCAGGAAAGAGAAAGAAATAAAGGGTATTCAACTAGGAAGAGCGAAAGTCAAATTGTCTCTGTTTGCAGATGACACGATTGTATATTTGGAAAACCCCATCGTCTCAGTCTAAAATCTATTTATGCTGATAAGCAACTTCAGCAAAGTCTCAGGATACAAAATTAATGTGCAAAAATCACAAGCATTCCTATGCACCAATAACAGACCGCGAGTCAAATCATGAGTAAATTCCCATTCACAATTGCTACTAAGAGAATAAAATACCTAGGAATACAACTTACAAGGGATGTGAAGGACCTTTTCAAGGAGAACTACAAACCACTGCCCAAAGAAATACGAGGGGACATAAACAAATGGAAAAACATTCCATGCTCATGGATGGGAACAATCAATATTGTGAAAACGGCCATAACGCCCAAATTTATACATTCAATGCTATCCCCATCAAGCTACCAATGACTTTCTCCGCAGAATTGGGAAAAACTACTTTAAAGTTCATATGGAACCAAAAAAGAGCCCACATAGCCAAGACAATTCTGGGCAAGAAGAACAAAGCTGGAGGCATCACGTTACCTGACTTCAAACTACACTACAAGGCTACAGTAACAAAAACAGCATGGTACTGGTACCAAAACAGATCTATAGACCAATGGAACAGAACAAAGGCCTCAAAAATAACACCACACACCTATACCCATCTGATCTTTGACAAATTTGACACAAACAAGCAATGGGGAAAAGATTCCCTATTTAATAAAAGTTGTTGGGAAAACTGGCTAGCCATATGCAGAAAACTGAAACTGACCCCTTCCTCACACCTTAAACAAAAATCAACTCAAGATGAATCAAAGACTTAAACATAAGACTTAGGATTATAAAAATCCTACAAGAAAACCTGGGCAATACCATTCAGGATGTAGGCATGGGCGAAGACTTCATGTCTAAAACACCAAAAGCAACGGCCCCAAAAGCCAAAATTGATAAATGGGATCTAATTAAACTAAAGAGCTTCTGCACAGCGAAAGAAACTATCATCAGAGTGAACAGGCAAACTCCAGAACGGGAGAAAATTCTTGCAATCTATCCATCTGACAAAGGGCTAATATCCTGAATCTACAAAGAACTTAAATAAATTTACAAGAAAAAAACAATCCCATCAAAAAGTGGGCAAAGGATATAGACACTTCTCAAAAGAAAACATTTACGTAGCCAACAGACATATGAACAAATGCTCATCATCACTGATCATTAAAGAAATGCAAATCAAAACCACAATGAGATACCATCTCACGCCAGTTAGAATGGCAATCATTAAAAAGTCGGGAAACAGAGATGCTGGAGAGCATGTGGAGAAACAGGAATGCTTTTACAGTGTTGGTGGGAGCGTAAATTAGTTCAACCATTGTGGAAGACAGTGTGGCAATTCCTCAAGGATCTAGAACTAGAACTATCATTTGACCCAGCGATCCCATTACTGGGTATATGTCCAAAGGATTATAAATCATTCTACTATAAAGACACATGCACATGTACGTTTATTGCAGCAATGTTCACAATAGCAAAGACTTGGAACTGACGCAAATGTCCTTCAATAATAGACTGGATAAAGAAAATGTGGCACATATACACCATGGAATACTATACAGCCATAAAAAAGGATGAGTTCATGTCCTTTGTAGGGACATGGACGAAGCTGGAAAACATCATTCTCAGCAAACTATCACAAGAACAGAAAACCAAACACTGTCTTGTTCTCACTCATAAGTGGGAGTCGATCAATGAGAACACATGGACACAGGGAGGGGAACATCACACACTGGGGCCTGTCGGGGAGTAGGGGGCTAGGGGAGGGATAACATTAGGAGAAATACTTAACGTAGGTGACGGGTGGATGGGTGCAGCAAACCACCATGACACGTGTATACCTATGTAACAAAACTGCACATTTTGCACATGCACCCCAGAACGTAAAGTATAATTAAAAAAGAAAAAAAGCAAACATATCTCACTTCATTTTTTAAATTCTTCTGCATTATTTGCAATCCAAATTATCCTAACAGATACATCAGCTCGTTACTATATTCAAGAAACGTGCCTAAAACCAAATGACAAAGTTTTAAAATAAAGGCACATGGGAAAATTACACCACGTAAATATATGCAAACAGAAAGCAGAAATGTCAAAATCAAAAAATAAAATAAAATAAAATAAAATTAGGTCTTATCTTAATATTGTCCTATAGACCTTAAAAAAAAAATCACTAATCTTCCCCAAAGCCAAGAGCTCCCTCAAAGAAAATGTGTTAACTGATATCTATTTATGTGGGAAATAATGTAAATCTTGCCTGGATGCTATGTATTTTTCATACATCTCTTCTCTAGCCTTTTTGGTTTCTTCAAGTTGAGTTTGAAGTCTTTCAAGGCGATCCTCTTCATGAGCACAGCGAACACTAAGCTCCATATTTTGGCGATTGAGATATTCTTTATCCTTTTGTAGTAGAGTAACAGTCTGCTGTAACGTGGCTACCTACATACATGTAGAAACAAAAAGTATCCAGAGTGATACCATCTTACTTTTCAATGTTGACTGTATTAATTTCTTTCCTTCATGTTTTCATTCCATGAAAATTTTCCTTTTAAAAAGGGCTAATTCTTGGCATGCAACTTTTTAAAAATATAAAAATAGCTACTAAAAGTCTCTTTTTGGGGCTGGGCATAGTTGCTCATGCCTGTAATCTCAGCACTTCGGGAGGCCAAGACAGGTAGATCATTTGAGGTCAGGAGTTCGAGACCAGCCTGCCCAACATGATGAAACCCTGTCTCTACTAAAAATGCAAAAATTAGCAGGGCATCGTGGCACATGCCTGCAATCCCAGCTACTCAGGAGGCTGAGGCAGGAGAATCGTTTGAACCTGGGAGGCAGGGGTTGCAGTGAGCCTCTTAAGATCACACCACTGTACTACAGCCTGGCCAACAGGGTAAGACTCCTGTCTCAAAAAAAAAAAAAAAAGTAAAAGTTAAAAAATAAAAAAAAAAGTCTCTTTTTGGGAGGAACTACATAACAAAAAAAATGTCTCTGCCTCAAATCTACTCCGGGCTATTTTTTTCACTAATACTATACAATTCAATATAAGTGACTATTCATAAGCTTACCTCTTTTGATAATTCACTTCGTTCTTTTGTTTGAATTATGTGAGAGGCTTCAAGTATTTCATGTTTTCTCCTAAGCTCAATTACTTCCTGCTCAAGTGCATCACGTTCACTATTAAAAAATTCCAACAGACATGTAAATTTTACATCCCCTTTTACAGTGAACACTTTAAAAGGGTTGACTATGCATGAGGATGCTGAATAGAGACACTAGCAATGGGGCTTGAGTGTAATTCCATGAACTATAAAGTATCTACTTTTCAGATTTAGAAGGGACTCTGTTTCAGACCTTATTCAAATACATAAAAATCAATTTATTACCTTTAAGGAATAAATATGTAAACTACATAATAATAAAACTTACTAACATACATTTGGTATTTTTTCATTAGTCATCTTTAATCTTATCTTGAGGTCAAAACTTTTAAAGAATGTATACACGGCTCTAGGCTTTCAGTTCAGTTAAGGTAAAAAAAACACAACTTATCATTCCGATTGCATAGTAGATACGTAGACAGGCATTATTGTGACTATTTCATTCACAAACTGTTTATGATTACCTAAATTTTAATTTCCATTTTAAGACAAGTTCCCCAGTTCCCCAAAAAAGTTATACCAAGAATTGGACTAAAACCTACAACAGACATTTTTAAAAATGAGCAGAGAAATCGATTTACTAACTCTTAACTACTTCCCTGCAGTCAGAAGTAGTGCCTTTGCACTTTATTTCACTGACCCACCTGGTATTTCCAAAGAGAGGGCTGTTAGGAATTGTTTTCCTTTGCATCAGCTTTTCAAAAACGTTTAGAAAGCTTTTTTTCCCTCTAGTTAACAAAATATTATATTTATTGAAGAAAAGCTGAGCAAAGCACAAAATAACAATCACATACAAACCCAATAAGTAAAGATGACTATCAGTATTTCTATTCTGATACATATTACTACAAGTATTTCGTGCTTTTTTATTTTTAGAATGTTTAGATTATTTTTAATTTAAAAAATTAAAATTTCATTTTGTGCTTTTACATGCAATTTTTTAAAAAAACATTTTTTATACTTTTTTTTTTTTTATGAGATGGGGGTCTCACTGTTGTCACCCAGGCTGGACTGGAACTACTGCACTCAAGTGATCCTCCTGCCTCAGCCTGCCAGATAGCCAGGACTACAGGTTCATGCCACCATGTGCCTGACTAATTTAATTTTTTTGTTTTTGTTTTTGGAAAGACGGTCTTGCTGTCTTGCCGTGGCTAGTCTTAAAATCCTGGGCTCAAGTGACCCTCCTGCCTGCGCTTCTGAAAGCACTAGGATTATAGACATGACACGCTGTACTCAGCCTGGTTCTTTTTAATACTTTTACTTACCAATCATTAATACTGTTGTATTTGTTTTGTAATATTAACTAAATATTACTTTGTTATATTTCTTCAATTCCTCTCTCTTATTAATATATGTGAATATGTGCAGCTGTCTAATGGTATATGTAGAGAATGGGTTCCAGACCCACCCCCACAACCTGAATACGCAAATCTGTACACGCTGAAGTCCTGCAGTTGTTGCAGATCCCACCAAACAGTCAGTCCTCTGTATATTCAGGTTTCACATCCCGTGAAAATTGTATTTTCGGTTGGTGTTACGCTGATAAAAACCTGAATATAAGTGGACCCCGTGTTGGCCAAGGGTCATGTATCTACATGTGTATACATACCGACACACACATACTCATACATGTGCACTTGTTTCCTCAACTGAGACATTAGGTCCCTTTATCCTTAAATAAATCAGTGTGAATTTACTAAGGTTAAAGATAGCCTCTTATATAATCACAGTATAATTATCACACTCAGGAGACTTAGCCCTAAGACAATATTATTATCTAATATACAATCCATTTTCAAATTTTGTCAACTATCTCCCAAAATGCCCTTTGTGAAATATTTTTTTCCCTGAGCCAAGGATCTATCACCATAATGGTAACCAAGGATCTATTATCATAATATTGTAATCTATTACCATGCAGCTAGATGTCATGTGGTTTTAGTCTCCTTTAACCTTTAAGAGTTCTTAGCTTTCCTGGTGTTTTATGACTTTTTATAGAGCACAGGCTAACTGTATCATAGAATGTTCCTTAATTTTCACTTGTCTGAAGTTTCTTTACTATTAGATTCAGGTTAGGCACTTGGGCAGGAATACTACAGAAATGATTCTCAGATAGAGAAATGCATTCTCAGTGTATTATATGAAGATGTACTGAGGTATGTGATGTCAGTTTATCCCATTATTGGTGATAGTAACTTTGATCACTAGGTTAAGGTAGCATCTGCCAGGGTTTAACTATAAAGGTATCCTTTTGCCCTTTAAAATTAATAATTGTGAAGAGATGCTTTGTGTAAATATCCTATTCCCTAACATACTTTTACTTGATGGTTTTATATTCCAATGATGATTCTGAATCAATATTATTATGCGGCTACAAAATGGTCATTCTTACATGCATATACATTTATTGGTTGGCATTCAACCGTAAAGATCCTCTTTCCCAAAAAGGATATAAATATATTTATTACCACTGAACTGTACACTTAAAAAGTGGTAAAGATGATATATTGAAAAAAATTTTAAGATCCCCTTTCTGTATTTATTATTAGCCTGCACTTAAAAACTCTTATTCTATTCAATGGACTATAATTCATCATTGTCACTATTTATTGTGATATTCAAGTTTGCCATATTTAGCCAGTTGGCACCTCTTCAAACTGGCTGTTGCAGTGTTGAATTGGAATTAGAAGTATCAACGTGGGCTGGGTGCAGTGGCTCACGCCTGTAATATCAGCACTTTAGGAGGCCAAGGTGGGCAGATTACCTGAGGTCAGGAGTTCAAGGCCAGTCTGGCCAACCATGGCCAACATGGTGAAATCGTGTCTCTACTAACAAAAACAAACAAACAAACAAACAAAAAATATATATATATTAGCTGGGCATGGTGGTGCACACCTGTAGTCCCAGCTACTTGGGAGGCTGAGGCAGGAGAATCACTTGAACCCGGGAGGCAGAGGTTGCAGTGAGCCAAGATCATGCCACTGCACTCTAGCCTGGGTGACAAAGTGAGACTCTGTCTCAAAAAAAAAAAGTAGTATCAGTATGATCTCATCCATAGTGTGTTAAGCCTCCTCCTCATTCTCCCTCCACTGTCTCTGCCTACTCAAAGGGCCTAGAAATAATGACCAATGTAGCCATGACCACAGCATCCAAATCTTAATTTCTAAATAGCATTCCCCACTAAAAGAGATCAAGACTTCTTAGAGAAAAAGCTGAGGCAATGAAATTACAAAATGAACAAACAAAAACCAAAACTAGGAACATTATGTTACACCAGAAAATAAGGAACTGCTAGTAAAAAAAGTGATACATTCACATCTGATTTAATGATTTTAACTGCTACATAAAACTATATTGCAGGATAAATCTCAATTTATTTTCCATTCTGCTTCTGAAAAGCATTTGAATTTATTTTAATAATGACACAATTAACATCCACACACCTGTTTCTTTTGTACATTTATGAGAATTTACCCAGGGCACAAAAGGATTGTTTTTTCTTCCCCAGTTTATCTTATATTTCATGACCTGTCTGTCTTTAAACTCATTTCTTCTACTGAGTGAACTAAAAAGTGTCATAGTTTGAGTCCTTTCTTGTTTTACTATTAAATTTCTACCATAAAGATGTTTATCAAGCTTTTTGATCAAGGCTACATTTTTCCTTCCTAAGCTTTTATTATAGTAAATGAAAACATATGTAAAAATAGAGGTGATATAATGAACACCCATGCTCCCATCACCCAAATTCAGTAATTAACAACTCATGACTCATCTTGTTTCCTTGAGCATCCATGGCCCTGGTGGATTATTCTGATGACTGCGCATTTTAGTTTTCCCTTTTTGTATGTATCAGTCATTGATAGCGGCAGTGGGGACATCAAAATACCAACTGGTATCATCCTAGCATCACAATCTATTTAATTTTTATTCTTTTTTATTTTATATTTTTAAGAGATGGGGTTTCACTCTGCCACCATGCTGGAGTGCAGTGGCATGATGATAGCTCACTGCAGCCATGAACTTCTGGGCTTAAGCAGTCCTCCCACCTCAACCTCCCAAGCAGCTGGGACTAAAGGCATGTGCCACCATGCCTCTACTTTATTTTTAAATGCTTCTTTTGAACTCCAGCTTTATTCCAGAGCCCACTGAGCAGAGCTCTCAAGGATTTAAAGCTCCAATAATTATCATATTTTGGCATAATACCACATATATAAGAAATACCATGTGTCAATCATAATGGGAGTAGAAATGCCAATCTTCCATGCACAAATCTTTGCAAATTCACATATGTGATTATGTAATTTATAATTTAAATTATGCAATTTAAATAATTCATTCATTCATTTAACAAATATTCACTGAGTGATTACCACATTTTAAGAATTATTTCAGGTGGAGTGAACAATTAAAGTAAGGTCATTCCATTTATATTACATACACAGTACATATATATTTAAAGGCTTTCATAAATATTTATTTGATCTTAGTTTATATAGTGCAGCTATCTGTATTAGCAACATCTCATAAAAGATGAAACTTAGGTTCAGAATGAAAAGAGATGTACCAGGGACACACAGCTAAGTAGTAGCTCATTAAATTACCGAACAAACAACAGAAAAGAATATTCGTTAAACAAAGGTACTTGTTATAGCTACCTAGTAGCAAATATTAGGAAATATATTCTCAGAAAGTGTCTTTTTTTTTTTTTTTTTTTTGAGAGAGTATGTGTCTTCTGTCAGGAAGGAACAGCTGAAAAAAACTTCAGGGAAAACTGTTAAGCATTTAAATTGATTCCATTACATAAAAACAATCATCAAACAACCCTGAAAAAATATTTACACACGTGTGATTTTACTGGGTTTCTATCTTTGTTTACATTTTAAGACAGCAGTGACACCTAAATAAAACAAAAACCACCAATATAAAAATACAATATAAACCCAACAAACTGCTAAAACTGCATGCACTTGTGTAAAGAAGAATAAGGTAAAAAGTAAAATTAACGATTGTTGGTAAAAACTCAGGTGACTTTGATGCACGTTAAAATGGAGAACTACTACCACAGCCATTTTAACTACTTACCTCTTGACTTTATCATAGTTCTCTTGGCGGTAGTCACCTTGCTGAATTAACTGTTTTGTGTCTGCTAATTCTAAGGCCAAACGTTGACATCTAATTTGAACTTCAGAGTAGTTTTTTCTATCTTCCTCATATGTCTATAAATCAAAAGAATAATAACACATTTCAAACTAAACACTTAAAATAGTTGACCAAATTCTGTATTGAAGTCTTCTGTCAAGCTGTGATTGTCCTTGTAATTAAACAACAACAAAAATTCCTCGACTTTTAAATTTAGTAATTTTTCCCTACTCAAAGGCAAGTAATCTTAAGTTCACAGTGGTCTGTAAACTCAGTTGTTTAAAACTTAAACTGTTTTTCAAATTAAAAAAAATACAACAACTATGTTTTAGTTACTAGGCTAAAACATAAATGACTACAAATATTAAATGGCTTTTAAAAAACATTTACTGAGTTACTACTATCAGATGCTAAAGATACAGAAGTGAATAAAATACACTTCCTGTTCTTGAGTTTACAATTTAGAGATGAAAAGTCATATGGATATCAGTATCTACAATGAAAAATCATTACTGAAGAGATTAATCACGCAGTTCCAATTTTGGTATTCATCAAAAAAGGAATCGTGTGACCCTCGAAACACATCTTTACACTGTTCTTCCCTCTACTCTCCCCATGCCAGCAGCATGTAAGAAAGGCATTGCTGATATGGGAAGAGCAATGGAAGTAAAAACCTTAAAGTTGGCCACAACGTTCTTTACAATCTGGTGCTGCTTACTACAAGCCCCATTTCTCACCATTCCTAATATTCACACTTCACCTTCCAACCCTAATGGAGATCTGAAGTTCTCTGAACTCACTAATGCTTCTTCTAACCTGTTCCCACTGCCTGAATACCTGCATATAATCTAAATGTTGTCTCTTCAGAGCACTGATCTCACTGTATCATTACCATCATATTAGTTTTCTCTTTATCTCACCAAAGTGTAAACATCTTAAGGGTAGGGATTTTGTTTTGCTCACTGCTGGACCTCCACCACTTTAAACATTGCCAGGTATATAATAAGAATGAAATAAAGGCCAATAAAGAAATGACTAAATATGGGAAGCTGGGAGGGGAAGGAGATGGGACTAAATTCCTACTTATTTTCCTTCTTTGAACTCATCAAATCTTGCAACAAATCAACTCCACCTTCAGAAGCTGGCATGTTAAATGCATCCTGTGTTAAGTCATTACTGCTTAAGTAGCTGACCAGCTAAATCAGGTCCTATTCACTCCACACATACTGACTGGATCATTTCTGTGTGATTGGTTCTGGATGAGGCACTACAGATACAAAGATGAGTAAGACAATTCTGTCCTTTTTAAACTACTAAATATAACTTTGATATTTCAGGCCCCAAATTTCTATCGAAGGGCTATTTAAAAGAAGAAATTATGGAAAAACTATATTCAGTGTGTTTTGCTTTGGTATGGTATTATGTTCTTGTTCTACACTGAAGTTTTCCATGAGAATGGAATGTTACCATGGTACTTATTATGGGATTACAGCTGAGGATACGCTATCACCTCCTGAAGGATCATCACATACATCATTTCGGACCTAAGTCCTACAAGAATCTCTAGTTCTTCTGAAGAACGCGTTACCCTTCTAAACACCATTAATCAGGTCACTGTTTTGGAAGAGAGTATAGTGTTACGGCTAGGAAGGCAAGCTCCAGAATTCAACTGTCTAAAATTGAATTCCTGCAGTAAGACTCTGCGCATGTTAGTTTACCTCTCTATTCTGGTCTCCTACCTCAGAGTTCTCGTGAGGCGTATATCAAGTAATACATGTAAAGTACTTATAAAAATGCCTAACATAGTAAATGCTGATTAACTATAAATTAATATTGTTAGAATGCTTCCTCTTTGCTTTGGCTTCCAAAGAGATCACAGCCAAATTAACAGTTCAACTTTAATAACTGTACAAACGCCATGACAGGATTTGGAGGAAAATAAATACAAGGAATATAAACATTAAAGGATGGGCAAAAAACAGATATCCCAAAAAACCCAAAGAAGTATTCGCAGAAACAATGGGTAAACCAGGGGTGTGTGTCAGGAAAAACAGTGGAAGACAGTGCTTTGAAGCAGTCAATAATATTGAGAAACACTACTGATTGGTACTAAGAAATACTACTGAGAACCAACAAAAAGCCTTTAGAGTATTCAGGGGTAGGGGCAGAAGGTGGAGTGCCAGGGACTAAAACAAATATATCTAAATACTCAGTATGTGCTTGTTTTTGGCTATTTTATATACATTGTCTGACATAATACTTAAATTTATGATGGGATGTAAAAATTATCCCCAGCTTCACAGATGAAAAAAACTGAGGCTTGGAAAGTCTCAGAGCTCCTAAGCAGTAGAGTGAGGACTCTAACCTAAGCTTGTCAAACCCAAATCAGTAGGCAACTCTTTCTACAGTTTAACAGTAAAAGTGGAGAAAATCTAGTAGCTAGAGAAGAAAACAGGGTCAATGAAGGTTTTCAAAGATGAAACAAGCTTGACAATATTCAAATATTGATAAGAAACAACTAATAGCAAAAGATGAATTACTGTTGGAGAAAAGGGGGCACATTCAGGGGAATGAAGCATACTCCTGAAAAAGGCTTCAGGATATGGGATCCACAGCTTAGATGTGGAGATTAGTCTTAGATCAGAGGCCATGTTCATCAAGGCAGGCTTTTTTCCAGCTGATACAGAGTATTAACAACTTGAATATTTTAGATAGCTCTTATCAATTTGCTACAGGCCACAGCCTACTCTTACCCTAAGGCTTCACAAATTTATATTATCCACCTGGTTTCTAAAGGCATACGCTTTTCCCACCCCTTGAGGGCAAGACTCTTTCCATTATAAACAGTAAGAACAAACAAACCAGAATGAGTGCAGATGTGAGTAGATTTGGTGGAAGGACACTGTGGGAGTTCTCATCTGAGGATTTCCACTTTCTCTGTGAAATGAAATGCCAAGTCATCTGCTGAATGTGACAAGAAATCTGGAAAACTGGAGATGTAAGAAGAGTGGCTGGTTGCCTTAGTAACCTCTGCGAAAAATGAGAAAACTAGAAATAATAGAATTATGACCAATTGTATGGGTCCATTTGAGGCTGATAACAATAAACTGACAGTGCTTGTTACTGCTTGTGTGATTTTTGCCAGTAGTGCTCAGCTAGAAAAATAAAGAGTTGAGAGTTTTTCAGTCTGGTTTGATAAAAAGAAAGCTGGGAGAGGAATTAGAGGATACTGGCAAAAAAAAAAAAAAAAAAAAAGTTTAAGACTGATAACGTGGTGAGGGAAGAAAATAAATTTAGGAAAGGATTGATAAAGAAATAAATAATATGGATTGGAAATTCTGTTAAAGACAAATTGAAAGCAGACAATGGGAAAACATAAAAATATAGGAAATAGGATGTTTAGTGGATCAAAGTGAATTGATAACTTCAGAAGTAACTCAGTTCTGGGTGACAAGGAACCAAATGTGGGCTATAAGACTGAGTGTTAAAGTGGAGAAAAGGCAATCACTAGAGATGAGATCAATAAAATTCAAGGCCAAGGCTACAGATGAATTAATCACATAAGTAACCTAGGTAGCAGCTGAAGTGGAAAGGAAGACTAAATCTAGAGCAAGGCTTTCATTAAACAAAGAGGAATGTCCCAGTGGTCTGCAAATAAGAAATACTGTAAGGTGGGGTATCCAGATGACGAGTTCCCAAAGAAGCAGTGTTTTCTGTGAGTGCAACTGCAAAGATCTAAAACGATAAAGATAATCTGATCCTGAAATATTCAGGATATTCAGAGAGCAGTTCCATAGGAGAATATACAGAGTGTAGTATTATTCATATTATATATATAGCATATATATCATATATGTATATATTTATAAATCTTCTTTAAATATAAATACCATGTGCAAGTATAAACAGAAGCAAGTATAAGCGCAGTATAGAAATGCATATATTCGACCAGCACTTTATTTACAATTTTTCAACTGGAAAATTTCCCCTTAAATAAAATTATTACTTTTGTATTTTGAATTTAAAAATCTCCTGCACTTATTGTGAGCAATTAAAATAGAGTAAGACATAGCATTGGAAACAGGAAAACTAGCATCTTCCCTCAAAATAAACCCCATGACTACGTAGAACTGTGGTTAAAGCTATAGAGAGTAGAAAAGACTATTTTGTATCCTCCTCTGCATCCTTCCGTGGCTTGAGCTTAGCATCAACGTTTGTGGGAAGACTAAGCTCCAGCTCTAACCTAGAGTTTATCCTATTTTTTTCACAACACCTGATTCTTACCTGTCAGAAAAATGTATCACATGTGCTGTGGGCAGCCATTACTTGTCTCCCACATCATAAGGAAAACTTTAAGGAAGTTTTCTATAATCCTAGTAACTAATACTCTGCCTATTACATAGAAGGTTTGCAATTAACGTCTGCGGAAGAAGAGGAACAAAAGAGGACATTAAATAGACTACAACAAAAGAAGCAAAAAAAGTAAACTTTTCAAACATGAAGAACTGGACACATAAAATTTCCAGTCATCAGCCCTTTCTAACAGAAAATTTCTACATCATAGTAAATGGGCCAGTAACAGTCAAGTCTCAATGTCTGTTCTCAATAAAAGGCAATTACTATGGATGTAATGAATTTCTAAACTTCATTGAAGTCTTTCGTCTCTCCCATGATGTAAACTGAGAAGAAAGCAGTAACCTATGTCTCAAAATAAATCTTTAATAAATGAAGAACTCCTGCCTGTGTGGAGGACAACTACAGAAATTGGAAATAGGATATAGTGACATTTACCTTAAGGTTCAAATCTGAAGCAGTTTACATTGGACAACAGTTCAGTGAATGGTAAGAAACAGTTGGTTAGCTATTCTGGAAAACTAAGAATTCACTTGTCAGAATTCCGTCAAGTTTCACATTATCAATAATCTAATTCAAGCAATTAAATACTCAAAAGAACAAGAAACCTAATTAAGCTTTGACTGCTATAGGCTGTCCCTTGAAGTCACAATGAAGTCTGTGTTGCTGCCAGAGACAACTCTTGTCATAGTTAAGATCTTCAAGAAATTTTTCAAAAAGAATTTTGACTTCTAACGACAGACAAAATCTGAAGTGGTAAAGTCTACTATGCGTTAAAATGAAAATCTTAACAATTTCTATTACATGCTAAAATTTCAACTATATCCATTTGAATAAATGTGAATTCAAATAAATATTTAAGGCCTTTTTTTTTTGAGACAGAGTCTTGCTCTGTCGCTCAGGCTGGAGTGCGGTGGCCTGATCTCGGTTCAGGGCAAGCTCCGCCTCCCAGGTTCATGCCATTCTCCTGCTTCAGCCTCCCGATTACTACAGGTGCCTGACACCACGCCCGGCTAATGTTTTCTATTTTAGTAGAGACAGGGTTTCACCATGTTAGCCAGGATGGTCTCCTCGGTCTCCTGACCTCGTGATCCACCCGCCTCGGCCTCCCAAAGTGTTAGGATTACAAGCGTGAGCCACTGCGCCTGGCCGAGGCTTTTTTTTTTTTTAAAGAAAAAAATAATTCCGTAATTTTTTTTTTTTTTTTTTTTTGACACAGGGTCTCACTCTGTTGCCCAGGCTGGAGGGCACTGGCACAATCTCGGCTTACTGCAGCCTTAACCTCCCAAGCTCAGATGATCCTCCCACCTCAGCCTCCCAAGTAGCTGGGACTACAGGCATGCCACCATGCTCGGTTAGTTTTTTGTATTTTTAGTAGAGAAAGGGTTTTGCCATGTTGTCCAGAGTAGTCTTGAACTCCTGGACTCAAGGAATCCGCCCGCCTCAGCCCTGAAAGTGCTGCGATTACAGCCTCCCAAAGTGGGATTATAGGCATGAGCCACCACGCCCAACAAAACTCAAGAATGAAGAAAGGTAACTTTCATCACATGTGGTGGACCCTAGATTGGAATAACAAACATGGGTTCAGATTCTGTCTCTCCTACTTATTGCTCTAGCAAGTCAACTTTTCTGGATTTACCTGATGCTTCTGCAGAGTGTGTACACTGATTCACTGGCTCATTTATTTTTATGTGGTCATTATTGTATTACACACTCTATTACGAGTATTAAGACATCACCCCCTAGCTCATGGGTCTAGCAGACTCCACCACTGCAAAATGCTACACTGATGTACTGGGAGGCAACTTTTATAGCCAACATTTTATTCAGCAAACTACCATAACAAATTTGAAATACTGGCTTCTCAACAGGCATTGACCCAAATATGTTTGAACCAAACAAATTTAAGTCTTAATGTTAAAGAGACCAAGTTGCTAAACTATCTTAAAAGCATCACTTATTAACCCCCAAATTTATCAATGCAAGAAAAGTATGGTTTCCCATGCCTTTTGAGTAACTGAGATAAGCCTTAACAGTAGTAACAGTGTGATGGTGCATGCCTGTAGTCCCAGCTACTCAAGCGGCTGATGTGGCAGAATGGCTTAAGCCCAGTAGTTCAAGGCTGCAGTGAGGTGTAATCATGCCACTGCACTCCCGCCTGAATGACAGACTGAGAGCTTGTCTGGAAATACAGATCAATAAAAATTAAAAAGTATTAACCAAGTTGATAGAAAGGATAAAGTCCTATACCACACTTCTTCCCTCCAACAACCCCTACAAATTATCAGGAAAAAAATGAGACTATAACTTAACTACATTTGATTAATATGTTAATCATAAAAATTGCTATTTTAATGAGCTTGTCTTACTTAAGGTATGATGCTTCCATGTTTCAAGATTTTAGTTTTCTTCATATGAATCAATTTATTTTCTTGCTAGAGATGAATGTGGGGGGAAATATTTCATTCATAAGGTAACAAACTCATATGAAGAAAGCGATAAAATCTTAAGTGTTCAACACTAATTGCTGTTGCATCTGATATGTCCATATGTTCATGAAGCTATTCCCCCTTAATTTGCTGATGCAATGGATTATGCTTTCTGTGCTGGAATATATTCTGTTTAATCATAAGTATTATTCTTTTGATACAACGGTAAAGTTCATTTGTTAACATTTTATTTCAAATTTTTACATCTGTAGTAGTCAGTAAAATTGGCCTTAATGTTTTATTTTGCTTTTGTAGTCTCTTTCTCGGAAATTTCTTTTTCAATAGTTGGTAGAGTATAAGTAAGTGGAACTAGCTGTCTCTTTTTAAATCAACTGTGAACCCATTTGGGGTAATCTATCTGTGAACCTGCTGGTAATTTTATCAGTTGTACACTTTTACTCATTTTTGTAATACCTCTATGGTAACTGTTCTAATTCAAGTTCTCACTTCTGTCAATTTTAGTAAACTATATTTTGTTGGCACAATCACTTTCCTTTCTGTTTTCAAGCTTATTGCCACAGAATTGTATGTATTTTCCCTTACTTCACGTCAATTAATTCCAAACACCTTACTTCTACTTATCTTTTTCCAGCTTTCTCAAGATGAGTACTACATGTCTTTATTTTTTATCTGTTTTTAAATAATAAAGGCATTTCAAGGCTATAGATTTTCCTTTGGCAAATCTAAAGATTTCCTTTCCTTTAAATCTTTTTAAAGATTTCCTTTCCTTTAAATGTGTCTAAGAATTTTGATCCAAAAATGTTCTCATTTTAATTGCTTTCAGTTTTTCTTTCCCGTTTGATCCAAAAGATATGTTTCTAATTGCCACGTAAGTTTATTCCTCCTCACCTTTTATCTCTGGTTTCACTAAATTATGATAAAACATAGAAACTATATAATCTGTACTTAAAATTTATTATATAATTTT
>NW_012100987.1:3770296-3770956 GCF_000951045.1 Mandrillus leucophaeus
CGTCTATTCCTCTTAATGATCTGCTTAACCAAAAGAATGTGGGAGAAGCAATTTTCTGGGATTTTGAAGTTACATCCTAAGAAGTCTTTATCTGACTCAAGCGGCTGATGTGGCAGAATGGCTTAAGCCCAGTAGTTCAAGGCTGCAGTGAGGTGTAATCATGCCACTGCACTCCAGCCTGGGCAACAGAAAGAGACTCTGTCTCAAAAAAAAAAAAAAAAAAAAAAAATTGATGTTTTTAGTTCCACCTCAGACCAAAATAGAACCCATGTCGGTGGCTATGAATCTAAATTTTAAGCAGTGCTTATGCACTTTAAATTTAATATAAAGAGGCAAATCTATCACCGTTTACTAATAAATCTGTTAAGCATTCTAGTATAATTATAACTGATGGGTATCTTCATAAAGATGTACCTTATAAAGAAACTTTAAGCTCATCACTTGGATAAGATAAAAAGAAATCTCAGAAAACAGTTAATACCCCCTAAAATATAAAAATTTTAATAAACAAATGTTTCATCAATGAAATAACTGATTTTCATACAAATAAAATTCACTGAATTACGCATGAATACTTAAGATGAACCTCAAGATAATCTTGCAGAATTTTTTAAAGAATGTAAGTTTCAAAACAAGGAAGTTATCTTGACAAAACTCTTC
>NW_012100987.1:3773371-3776633 GCF_000951045.1 Mandrillus leucophaeus
GCCTCAGCCTCCCAGAGTGCTGGGATTACAGGCGTAAGCCACCGCACCTGGCCCATTTTTCAATCTTTATCAATTTGCATTAAGCATATTTCCTATAAACAAATAGAGATGGGCTTGGTTTGAAGGTCAATGTGAGAGTCCTTCTTTTAACAGAACACTGTACATCCATTCCCTCACCTAGTGGAGGCAAAGGAGACTTTATCCACCTTATTTGGGGTGAGGAGTAAAGGGAGTAATCCACAGATTTGTATAGGCCGAGCTCTGCTGACAATCTGTTCTGCTCTTGCTTGGGGCTCTCTCACATTTTCTAGGCTTTCACTCAAGTCAGGGGAGAGAAATTTCAAATTTTGGTAGCCTATCTCCAAGACGGTCTCTATCGACTTCTTCCCTTGTATGCAGGAAGCTATTTTCTAATTAAGAAGTGCGTCTATTCCTCTTAATGATCTGCTTAACCAAAAGAATGTGGGAGAAGCAATTTTCTGGGATTTTGAAGTTACATCCTAAGAAGTCTTTAAGTTTCATCTGAATGCTTGCTTTGGAGGAGGCCAGCCGCCATGCCCTGAGACTGCCATGTTGAAGGACGCCTAAACTGATCACATGAAGAGGTCAAATGGAAAGGGAGTGATGTTTTGGTCATATCATCCTGGCTCCAAACCGGTGACTAAAGAAGACTTCAGATGACCCCAGTCTCAGTGAAGTAAGAAAAACTCAGCTGAACCTAACAACCTTCAGAGCTGTGACAAATAAATTATTTTGAGACAGCAAGTTTTAGGGTGATTTTGTTATGCAGCAATATGTAACTGGAACACTAGCTTTCCCAAAGCCCAAGACTTCCACTCAGATCCAGCTGCCTGCCAGAAGACAGCTGAGAGAGGGATAATTTGAACTGGAAAAGAAAGAAAAAATGAAATGCATTCACATTTTCATCCCCTAGAATTCCTTTACTTCCTCCTTTCAACTAAGCCTAAACAGCAATCTTATTCTATTCAGTAATGTTGACTATATAATTTAACCTTAAAACAGTAAAATTAGCAGGAGTTCATTTAATTTTGAGTTTGGCAAGACTATGCTCAGTAGTGTGATGACTATATTGTCATCATTTTTCTCTATTTGAACTGTGAAACTTTTATTCATAGTAATGCATGATAGCACCTGGCCTTTATCTGGCTGAAATACCTATCCTACAAATTAAGTTGATGGCTATTTCTTTCTTATTTTTCTTTTTTTCTTTTCTTTTTCTTTTTTTTGAGGTGGAGTCTCACCTTGTCACACAGGCTGGAATACAGTGGTGCAATCTTGGCTCACTGCAACCTCTGCTCCCCCACCCCTACCCCAGGCTCAAGCAATCCTCCTACCTGGGATCACAGATGTGTGCCACGACACCGGGCGAAGTTTTTGGTTTTGGGGGTTTTTTTTGGTAGTTTTTTGAGACAGGGTCTCATTCTGTCACCCAGGCTGGAGTGCAGTGGCACAATCTTGGCTCACTGCAACCTCTGCCTCCCAGGTTCAAGCAATTCTCTCACCTCATCCTCCCAAGTAGCTCGGACTACAGGCCTGCACCACCACACCCAGCTATTTTTTTGTATTTTTCAATACAGATAGGGTTTCACCATGTTGGTCAGGCTGGAGATTTTGTATTTTTGGTAGAGACAGGGTTTCACCAGGTTGGGCAGGGTGGTCTAGAACTCCTGAGCTCAAGCAACCCTCCTGACTCGGCCTCCCAAAGTGCTGGGATTACAGCCGTGAGCTACTGTGCTTGGACAGTTGACTACTGTTTTTTTAAACTGTCATCTGTGGTGCTAATGCCATGACAAAATTAAATGCAAACATGGGCAATGACATCATAGTGATAGTACTCTATTATAAATTACTCATCATGATGAACCATCATATGCATCTATTAATTTCTGAGGTCATTAAAAAAATTAAATCATAAAATTAAAAATTATCAAAAAGAACTCTTAGATACTCCAAAACATATCTGTGGAATCTGGCTTGAGAAACACTATGCAGATCAAGAGAACGAAGTTATCATGGTACCTCTGGATTTAAACCAAGGTATTTGGTTAAGTTTCCTCCTGAGTTTTCCCCTGCCATAATGTAGTGATACACCCTTTTGGCCACTGGGTTCAAAATTTCATCTCAAAACCCAATAAGCCCTTCAAAACTTGCCCCTAAAATTTAAAAGCTCCTAGATTTACTAAAGATTATACACACAGTAGCAAAGAGAAAAAAAAGTCTCATTACTCTTTAAAAGATTATGTCTCTTCATACGGCATGTATAAAACAATCAGCTAAATGAAGCTTCTTCCCAATAATGTCATACTTAAAATTGCATTCATTTTAGCTTTCCCATGAATTTTTTCCCCTCATGCACTTTTATCCATAAGTCATTTGTGTTATTTGTAAAAACTTAACAGGTTTGTGAAGGAGCAAATTTTTAGAGATTTTAGAGGTATAGGCAAGAGATGGATTTTAGTAAGTCCAAGTTGTAACATAATAGTGTATGACTCCAATTATATTCTTGAATTTGTTAAATACATTAAAATATATTAATTTTATATTGGAGGCAAGAAATGGCATTAATATATACATTTCTCTCTCTCTCTTTTTTTTTTGAGACGGAGTTTCGTTCTGTCACCCAGGCTGGAGAGCAATGGTGCGATCTCGGCTCACTGAATCTCCATCTCCTGGGTTCAAGTGATTCTCCTGCCTCAGCCTCCCAAGTAGCTGGGACTACAGGTGCCTGCCACCACACCCAGGTGACTTTTGTATTTTAGTAGAGACGGGGTTTCACGATGTTCAGGCTGTTTTTGAACTCCTGACCTCAGGCGATCCACCCACGTCAGGCTCCCAGAGTGCTGGGATTACAGGCATGACTCATGGTGCCCAGCCAATATATAAATTTCAAATCGTGAAATATAATTAAAAATTTAAGGTTATTTTTAAATCTCAATAAGTTAACAAAAATAACTTTAAAAAATGATTTGTAGTCATGATCCATGAACCTGCCACATTAGAATCTTGGGTTGTTTATTAAAAATTGAGGTTCTGACCAGAAAGCAGTGGCTCACACCTGTAATCCCAGCACTTTGGGAGGCCGAGGCAGGTGGAGCACGAGGTCAGGAGATCAATACTATCCCGGCTAACACGGTGAAACCCCGTCTCTACTAAAAAAATACAAAAAATTAGCCGGGCATGGTGGCGGGCACCTGTAGTCCCAGCTAATCGAGAGGCTGAGGCAGGAGAATGGCGTGAACCC
>NW_012100987.1:3777125-3779968 GCF_000951045.1 Mandrillus leucophaeus
TGCTTCCTAGTTACCAAAGTTCTCATAAGAGAAAAATATTTCACCATTTCCTCATGAAATGTAATAATTTTTTTAAGTGTGGACTCACTAATGCCTTACACTGTATCTCTAACATGACATCTTTTTGAAACGAAAAAGCATACTGAACTAACTCTATAATGGCAAAACAGCAACACACAGCTGAGTTGCATGTGATCAACCAAAATTTTGACCTGCTAATAGAGAAAAATCATAAGTAGGAAATAAAGTTATCTATAAGCACTTTTACAAACATGAAGTACCATACACAAGATCATATACATAATATAGCTCAAAATATGCTAGAATTAAACTACATTACTGGCACTTGTAAATAAACTCCAGACTTGAAGTAAAAGATGAGCCCTATTTTCCAGTGTTATAATAGTATCTAGACGTTATTTCCAACTAACTAAAGATCTGGAAAAAATTACAAAAGGAAATCCCAAAAATCCACTAAAACTGCCACTTCAGAAAGAGTAATTTCTTTTTAAAGGTCAAGAATCACATTCTGGCCAAGTGCAGTGGCTCACGCCTGTAATCCCAATACTTACAGAGGCCAAGGTGGGAGGATCGCTTGAGGTTAGGAGTTCAAGACCAGCCTGACCAACATGCTGAAATCCCCTCTACTAAAAATACAAAAATTAGCCAGGCATGGTAGCGCATGCCTGTACTCCCAGCTACTCAGGAGGCTGAGGCAGGAGAATCGCTTAAACCCGGGAGGCAGAGGTTGCAGTGAGCCAAAATCATGCCATTGCACTCCAGCCTGGGCAAGAGCGAAACTCCGTCTCCCCCCAACCCCCACCCCTCCAAAAAAAAACCTTCTATTAAATTTCTTTAACAGTTTTCATCTCACAAACAAAAGCAGAGTCAAATTAATTGTGTAATTGTGTGGCTTTAATGATTTAATGTGGCTTTAACAGAATTTAAAATCCTGAATGTTTTTGGTTTAAACAGAATTTAAAATTCTCAACATTTCTGGTAGGCATAATTATGAAATTAGTGCAATAACTGAGATATATCTGAATACATATTATGGAACACAAATTTTTGTTTTGATACTCCATTCTCCAAGTTCTAAATATATTAAATTTTACTAGAAAAAGATACTATCTGGTTGATTGCAGGCATTTTATATGAAATAATGAATGTAAATTAAAATAAGGTAACTAAATGTAAAGCTTTGGGTCTCTAGTTCAAAAATAACCAGAATTTCCAAATAGCTCCCAACAGGTTTAATTTAAAAAAAAAAAAAAAAAAAAAAAAGATGGACATATACTGCCACCAAGTGGTGAAAAAAATTAAGACCATTTTGGATAAGAGATCCATAAAGTAAAATGGAAAGATTGAGAATAATTTTTTTTTTCCCAGATTCATGAACTTTCTGTAGAGAATAAACTTTTAAAGCAAAATGGAAAGTTTGTTTTCTTAATTGCCGGTCTCAAAACTCTGAGATATGCCTAACAAATACCTTAGTTTCTCTTAGTAAACCACTATGGAATTGTCATTATTGCTATCATTTTCAGCATTTAGGTGAGTTTCCTGGTATTTTTTGTTTTTGTTTAGTAGCGCTTAGCCTGAGGCCAGTCCCATTCTGTGCCAGGTTGGATGGATCAAGGTGCATCAGAAAATCTTTGGTCTTTCTAGGTTGGAGAATCAGAAGACAGAGTTTACGGGAACTGCAGCTGCTCTAAATGAGGAGGAAATTTCAGAGACAGCCAGAGAGGGGAAACTGAATTCTTTGGGTAATTTCTGCCTGAGTATCTGGCTACCCTCTAAACAACACATGTGTAGGACAGACTCTAAGCAGCCCTACTAAGACCAAAAAAATTGAACTGAAATTTGAACTGCTGCCCAATAGACTGAGTATGTATGCTGTTTGAGTACAACGAAGTAATTTCCTGCTAAAACAAAAACATCACCACTGTTTAGAGGTACATAAAATGCAGCGTCTCAACAACATAATAGTCACAATGTTCTCATCTACATTTACTTAATGGTCTGAACAATTTTAAGTTACTTGACATCTGAGGAAAGAGGAACATGTGACTCATTTCTCAAAGAAAAGGCAATCAACAGAGATCAACTCCAAGGTGACCCAGTGTTTGGAATTAGCAGACAAGAATTTTAAAGCTCCTATTTTAACAATTCTCAGTGGTATAAAGGAAAATATGTTCATAATAAGTAAACAAATAGCAGATAAATAAAAGCTGTAATAAATAACCAAACTGAAATTCTACAAGTAAAAAATTCCACACTTAAGTACTGAAGAGAAACAAAAACATGTCCACACAAAAAACCCTACTCAAATGTTCTCAGAGCTTTGTTTGTAAAGTCTCTGAATTGGAAATAACTCAAAATGCCCATCAAACGGTAAATAACTAGAGCCATTCAATGTAACATCACTCAGTAATTAAAACGAAGAAATTACTCACAAATGGAAAAAAAGTTCAGCATTTTCTCATAAAATTAAATGTGACTGGCAGATGGCTAGATGGAGAGATATTTGATAAAACAAATACAATAAAAATGTTAATGGCAGAAATTTAGTGATAAATGTACTAGTGTCATTGTAAAATTCAAGTTACATTTGAAAATTTCTATAATAAAATGGCAAAAAAATTACACTCTGGGGCAGGTGATCAATTTTGAACATGCTAATTTAGGGAATATAAGCTGACTGATAGTTATTAAAAAGAAAACACATTCATTTATAATCAGTCCACTTACCTTTTGAGATCTTCCTCCAATTTGCCCTACTAGTCTGTTGTTCTACTGCTCAGAAAAACTTTACAAACTTGAGATTATACTTTGTGCTTCCTCAT
>NW_012100987.1:3780973-3782140 GCF_000951045.1 Mandrillus leucophaeus
TGAGAACACTTGGACACAGGGAGGGGAACATCACATACTGGGGCCTGTCAATGGGTGGGGGGCTACGGGAGGGATAGCATCAAGGGAAATACCTAATGTAGATGACGGGTTGATGGGTGCAGCAAACCACCATGGCAGGAGTACACCTACGTAACAATACCTGCACGTTGTGCATATGTACCCCAGAACTTAAAGTACAATAAAAAAAAAAGAAAGAAAATTATGTCACATGCTACAACATGGATAAACCTTGAGGACATTATGCTAATTGAAACCAATCACAAAGGGGCAAACACTCTAGGATCCTACTCATATGAAGAATCTAATCAAAATCATAGAAACAAAGTTTAAAAATGGTTACCAATGACTAGGGGGAGGGGAGAGGGAGAATTAGTGTCTAGTGGGTACAGTTTTCAGTGTTGCAACATACAAAAGTACTGAAGATCTGTTGCACAACAATGTGAGTATACTTAACACTACTGAATTGTATACATGAAAATGGTTAATGTAGTAAATTTAATGTTACGTTATTCACTGTAATTTTTAAAGTCTGCCAATTTTTAAAAACTAGAATTAAAAACCCTGTCAATGGCTTTTTGAAAGTCCATGTATTTTGTTCTCTATTTTCTCTTTATATACAGGTGAAATATAATTTGTCCATTTATACTACTCTGTTGACCTTCCCCTGCAGGTTTAACTTGCCTAAGTATTCACTGATCCTAATCTTCATGCATTACACAAGCTCAGTAAGCATAAAAATGTGCTTTATCAGTTTGTAAATGTGGAGGTCCTTAGTTTCTAGAGTCAGGCAGGCAATTTACCAGCTTTCAAGCAATTACACCTACTTCAAGTGCTGTATTTGGTAACAGTATTACACATGTGCTGCAGTTTCAGGTTCAACCTTTAAGTCCCTTAGAATTCTTGGGTGAATACTATCCAGTCATGTTTTTTCCCAAAAGCGTATGTTGTATCCAACTTTAAAATTACATAAAGTCATTAATAAGAATAATGTCGCTTATCTTAAGATATCCAACCTTAGATAAGTATAAGCTGAAGAATAAAATATTTGTTGAATCACTTTATGAAGATCTTTTGAATGTCATATGAAAAATGTGGATCATGTCTTATTAAAAATTAGTAACTTCACACCGGGCGTGTTGGCTCACA
>NW_012100987.1:3782355-3825207 GCF_000951045.1 Mandrillus leucophaeus
CATGGTGAAACTCCGTCTCTACTAAAAATACAAAAAATTAGCCGGGCATGGTGGCTTGTGCCTGTCGTCCCAGGTACTCAGGAGGTCGAGGTAGGAGAATGGCGTGAACCTGGGAAGCAGAGTTTGCAGTGAGCCGAGATTGCGCCACTGTACGCCAGCCTGGGCGACAGAGCAAGACTCCATCTCAAAAAAAAACAGCCGAGTGTAGTGGCGGGCGCCTGTAATCCCAGCTACTTGGGAGGCTGAGGCAGGAGAATCGCTTGAACTCGGAAAGCAAAGGTTGCAGTGAGGCGTGATTATACCACTGCACTGCAGCCTAGGTGACAAGAGCGTGAGTCTGACTCAAAAAAAAAAAAAAAATCTAGTAACTTTATAGTGGTTGCAGCTACTAATATCACGGACCTTCTCCCAAAACATACTATGGCAGTGTATCTTACTGCTTATTGAACAACGTAACACTTCCTTTTATTTGTCAAATTTAGGAAAACTTAGAATCAGTGAACACATTTTCACTGGATATATTTTCGATTTACTCACTACAAAATAAAATATTCATTCCTCTGTAAGGACTTAGAACAGACACCTTGAAACATGGCACCCTGGCATACTGAGTATTTTAACCTGAAGGAAAATTAAGAAAACTGCAGAAACAGGGGGGTCTCCCTGACCTTCTCCCAACCCATCTCTCTTGAAGTGGGCCACAGAAATGAAAATTTCCCTTTCCCCTTTCTCCCTTGAGGCAGGTCATCAAACCTAGGAAGGTCACTCTCTTTCTCCCTCCCCTCTCCCCTAAGGTGACAGGTGTCCCGCCCTATACCCAATGGGAAGGAATGTCACACACACAGGCCAAGAAGAATGTGAACAAACAAGCCTTGCTAAATTCTCCCAGTTGATTACCATCAGATCATACTCTTTTGTCTTCCAATCATACTTATGCATGACTATCCACAAAAATACATTTTCCCCGGGTCTTTTAATTCTCATTTCTGAAGGCTCCCATGTCACGTAAAATTTATATTAAATTATACATATAAATTTATATATACATTTGTTATGCTTTTCTCTTGTTACTCTTTTATTATTGGGGTCTCAGCCATAAACCTCGCAACGGGTGAGGAAAATATATTACTTTTTCTCCTATTACAGTTAAAAGGAAAATTTACTCTTTTGGGTCAAGAAACTTAAAATTAATGACACCATTGGAAAAGTCGAAATTTTCTTGCTACTTCCTTTGGATATGATGGGCATTTCTGTGTTTTTATTGTCTGCTTCAGGCCAACAGTAAGTATATATACACAGCCCACAGACTGAAGAGGAAAGAAACATGAAATACCACTGGGTAAAAAACACTCAGATAAGAACATTCCAAGTAACAAGAGAAAAAACAGAAACCTTCAACTGAAAAACTGACAATTTCATTTAGCACTTTCATAAATTAGGGGTTTGTGATTAGTTTTAAAAGTCCTAGAGACAATGGTTCTCACTGATGACAACTGAACCTCAGTAACCTGACAGTGTCCAATCACCTCTTCAACTTCCCCCAGCCCCATTTAAATAACCCAGATCTTTTTGTAAACCCTCCTCTAGTGATCATAACATTCTCTATCTTCCTTACCCACTTACAAATATATTCTTCAGTTGTTTTTTAAATCGAAATTCAACTTTTTGTGACATAATTAAAACTCTAGCTATTAAGAGATAAATTATCTCACTTCACTAAATTATTATTTTTTAAACCACTATCTAGATATTAAGAAAGTCCCACAGAATTAATCAGGAGTAATTCAATCAACAAACACCCCTGTGTTCTAATAGTTTTCCCAAATATCATAATTACAGAAACATGTATTATAATAAAAAAATGACTCTTTTTATTACATGGATACTAAAGTGGGGAGCCTTAAACATAGTTATAACTGGGTATCCAACAGTACTGCCTACATTATTAGTTAACAATTACATGAATGTCCTTCTGTTGTTGTGGACAATGAGAAAATTCTTACGGTTACAATGTGATTTTAAATACATCAGTTGTGATCTCTCCTATCTTAAGGGAAAAAACAAAAAAAACAAAAAACAAGCCTTCCCTGACTCCATGTTTCCTGTAATTGCCAACTCTCTTTGTTCCTCTACACAGTAGTGTTACTCAGAAAGAATTGTCTATACTCTATGTCCAATTCATTTCCTCCATTCACTCTCAAACACTGTAATCAAACTGTTGACCCTATCCCTCCTCCAGAACTACTCTTGACAAAGTTTTCAATGACCTTGTTAAACACAATGTCAATTCTTAGTCTTCATCTAACTGTACCTATCAACAGCATTTGAAACAGCTAGTCACTCTCTTTTCCTTGACGAACTTTTGCCCTTTGATTTCCCGGACATAAAATTCTCTTAATTTCCCTATTTCACTGGTAACTCCTCCTTCTCTCTCCCACATTGCAACGTTGAAGTGCCCTGGAGCTCAAGCTATGGTCGTCTTCTCTTCTCTGCACTCACTCTCCTTTAGTAATCTCATCTTGGCTTTAAATGTCATCTTTATGCTGATGACTCTTGAATGTTTATCTTCTAAAGTTCACCACCTGTACATCCACATATCTTTGACTGTACATCTAACAGATCTCTCAAACTCAACATGTCTAAGATCCACACTCTTTTGCACTCAAGTCAGCCTCATTCACAATCTACCCATCTCAGCTGAACAGAAATCTATCCTTCCAGTTATTCAAACCAACATTTTTCAGAGTTAATTTGACTCCTATCTTTCTTTAACATCCTCCATCCAATTCATGACTCTACCTTTTTTCTATTGGCTCCACTTTTAATATAAATCCAGAATCTACCACTTCCCTTGCTACCATCTGGATCTGAAACACAATAATCTCTCACCTAGATTACAACAACCTCTTAACAAGTTTCTCTGTTTCCACACTTACAGCTCTACAGTCTATTCTCAGGAGAGAACTTTCTTTAAAAAACATTATCCAGGACAATAGGAAAGTTTAAAAATACTCATTAAAAAAAATTCAATAAATGAAACATTTGTTGACGGTCTACTATGTACCAACTAGAATGATACCTTAAATAGACTTGACTCTTGAACGATATAGGGGTTGGGGTACCAACTCCCATACAGTCAAAAAAAATCCATGTGTAACTTTTAACTCACTGAAAACTTAACTACAAATAGCCTACTGTTGACTGGAAGCCTTACTATAATATAGTCTATTAGCAAATATTTTCTATATTATATGTATTATGTACTGTATTCTTACAATAAAAGCTAGAGAAAGAATATTTTTAAAAAATCCTCAGAAAATACATTTACAGAACTGTACTGTATTATGGATGCTCTAAGTTTTACATAATCTGTTTACAAGATTAATGGTCTGTCCAAAGGGCAACCCAACAGGTGCAGACCTCAATCTGCAATTTAAGCAATTTAACTTTTTCTTACAATGTCATAAATTTTCTCTGCTGCTTGAGAGCTCTTCCAGCATCACTGGTGACACTTCGTATTGTTCCCATGGTGTTATCCAAGGCTTACAGTCCTGCACTAAACATGATGAAAAATAATATGCCAGAACTGCAAGAAATCACTTTTTATTGTGATTCACATTTTACTGGAGAACTGCTCACGTGGGGATGATTAGCATCATACAGTGTTTTAAGCGGATATCCCAAACCCTTGAGTCTACCAGAATAGCCAGGAGGATGCTAAGAAATTATTACAGTAGTAAAGTATGTACTACAGTTAATTTTATGCAGTTATGATTTAATACTGCATCTTTACATTTGTTACATTTGTTTCTACTGAAAATAGCACCATGTAAGGTGTGTTTGTATGCATGCTTTGATAAATTTTAACTTTTGATAATAGATCTGTGTAAATTTTATGGTAGTAAATGATAAAATATAGTACCTACATGTATTTTATGCATTCATTACATAACTTTTTCTTAAATTTTTTCTATATTTCTAGGCTACATAGTTTATATGTGAGTTTTTTCAAATTGTCACAAACTTCCAAAAAATTTTCCAGTATATCTATTGAAAAACAAAATGTGTAAATAAACCTACACAGTTCAAACCCATGTTGTTCAACAGTCAACTGTATATGTCAGATTATGTCAGACCTCTTTCCAAAATCCTGCAACTTTTCATTTCTCTTTAGGTTAAAATCGAAGTCTGTATGATGACCTCAACAGACTCATTACCTCTCTGATCTTAACTACAACTATTCTCCTCCTCCCTTCAAGCATACCAGTCATATTACGCTCCTCAATCTTCCACAAATACCAAAGTACCCCCTTGCCTTTGCATTGGCTGTTCCTGCTATCTAGAAGCTCTTCCCTGAGCTGTCTCAAGGAAGACAGCCTTGTTCTCTCTCTCACTTCCTCAAGGCTTTGTAAACTTCTACACGCTGCTTAATGAGACCTACTAGCCAACCTTATACAATTCTGACAATGCTCTCTTCCCTGCTCTCCATATAGCACTCAATTCACCTTATCTTGAACTATTTTTTTCTTTTTTCTATTGCAGTTATCAACTTCTGTCACACTACATGATTTGCTATTGTTTGCTTTCCCTTTTAAAATACAATACACATCTCACAGATATCCTTTAAAAATATAAACTCCATGATAGCAGGGATTACTGCTTTGTTTAACAAGGTATCCCAAGTACCAAGAATAATGCATGCCGTATAGTAAATGCAGGATAAACATTTATTGAAAGAATTTCATTCTTTATAATAATGATGTGTGGTAGGTATTACGTGTTATCATCCCTATTTTACGGAGGGAGAAGCTGTTAAGATGGGAGACAGGACTGTGTTCTCTACTATTTTGACTACAGTTGAATTTTTTTTTAATTGTTATGTTGCAGAGACGAGAAACTGTCTTTTAATTCCTCAAATAAATAGCAGTAAATAATTTAACGAACCATTTCAAAAAATAAACTCCAGAATATGTGACATTTATTTTAATATTGAGTACTACTATTTATTGTTTACTACATCCTGTTTGGCCAGGTGCGGTGGCTCACGCCTGTAATCCCAGCACTTTGGGAGGCCAATCTCTTGAGGCAGTGGATCTCTTGAGGCCAGGAGTTCCAGACCCGTCTGGCCAAAATGGCGAAATTCTATCTCTACTAAAAATACATAAATTAGCCAGGCGTGGTGACGCATGCCTGTAAGCCCAGCTACTTGGGAGGCTGAAGCACAAGAATCACTTGAACCCAGGAGGTGGAGGTTGCAATGAGCAGAGATGGCACCACTGCACTCCAGCGGGGGTGACAGAGCAAGACTCCTGTTTAAATAAATAAATAAAGCTGTTTAATGATACTGGCTTTGCTTTTTATTTAAAAATATTTTTATTTAAAAATATTTACCTTTTTTCTAGTGTTTGGCAAGTTGACCTGTACCAGGTCCTTGACAGAGCAGAAAAACCACAAACTCTAAGGATGGTCTGAGTTATCTGTGTTCAAGAGAAATCACGCTTCTTGAGAAATCCCAAATATTAAAGTTATTTTAAAAAGGGTGGCTTGATAAAAACAAGGATAGAGAGCTCCTCCAGCCCTCCTACTACACAATAAGAAGTCCTTGAGGGATGCTGAGGTACTATAAGGTGTGTAGAACCAACTCTAAAACCTCGTCTAACTGCCTCTTCCCCAATAACCCCTGTACCACCAAAACCATCCTGCAATAGAGTATAAATGATTTGCCCAAGGCTGCAAAATCACAAAGTGGCCAAACTGAGGCCTTCTCTGTTCTCTACTATTTTGACTACAGTTGAATTTTTTTAAAAAAATTGAACTATCTTTCTAAATGTGCAAAACAGTTTACCTGCACAATATGACATGCTAAGAGAAGAAAAGAAAACAACTGAAGTTTCGAGTGGGGGGCACATCTGCCCCTCTAATTGCTCCTGCTGATATCACAGCTCCTCAGAGGAGAGGAAGGAAGCTGAGCCTTCTTGTTTGGTCTGTAATATTGAATCTACGGCAAGACTTAAGTAAATTCTCTCTAGGACTAATAGTGCAGCAAAGTAGAGCATTAAAAATACAAATTAAATTATAATTATCTATTTCTGGATAATATCATTGATAAAAACTGCCCTTAAAATAGGACATAAATGTTTGTATGCAACTTTGCTAAAATCACGTTTTTACTCTGAAAGGGAAACATAGGCAATGCAATTAAATAAATGAACAAACAGTATTATTTTCTCCATTTGATAGAACAGTTAACATTATATGACCTGGTTATGGTCACACAGTAAATGAGAGTGTCAAAATATCATCTAATGTTCTAATTCTAACCTGCTAGAAAGTAAACTCTAGAAGGGCAGGCATTGCCTCTCTTGGGTTCACTGCAAGCACCTAGCACAGCACCATGCACATCACTGGGGTTAATGTTAGTATCAGTACACATGCTCAGAATAAATATTATGAGAGTTAACTGCACTTGACAAAGAAGCCACGTAAGTAATAAAAGGACAGTAGCTCCATCTCATATCACAAACAAGGCTAACTTGTAATGGAGAACTACAGCAGACCTCATTTGTAAACTACAAGAGTTTTCCTTTTAGAAGAATGAAATCTTTGAAGAAAAACAGCCACCCATTTCCAACTGTTACATGGTAGAATGAATCAATCTACCATTATTTTTTTGTTAGTAGACTATAAATACAAGAGTAATCTAGGATATCTGGTCAATAATATAATCAAGTTAATGATTAGTCCACCCTTCTATGTAAATGTTGATTTATGATTACCATATTCATTGTCTAGGCTGAGATACTTTTGAAAATAAAGGGGTGCTATTAATATTTATTCACAGGAATAATGGCAGCTGTCTTAGGCAAACCAGAACCTATGAGGCACTTTAGTTCAAAGTAAAAGTATTCTCTTTTTCTTCTTTCTTATGGCACCCGCAAGAGATCCCCTACATACGTTGGCCTACATTTCTTGTTTCTTGCCTAAATTTCCTGACAAAGTGATGTTAAAAATAGAGACAAATTATTAAATACTTACGTGCATATGCATCATCTGAGTATATACAGCAATTTTCAGGTATAGCCCATATTAGGATTTCAAAAGCAGTTGATTATAAAAATGACTTGCAACAATAAAAGCTCAACTATGGGATACGTCAATATCATAGACTTGTCTTGTCAATTTTTAAGATGACTACTTCCAATTTAACCTCCTTCCCATTACTTAAGAACTGTAGCAGTCACCATCCCATAGTCCCATTTTTCAATCACTGACTTTTATATTCCTTATCACAAATCTTGAGGGACTCTATAGAAAAAGTTGAAGCTTCTTCCCACTAGCAATCAAAACCATACAAACCTCTGTCAGCTGTTTCAGCTGGCTTTTGTTTGTACTTAATTCTTCTGCTAGGATATTCTTTTTCACTTGTAGTTCACAGATTTCCTTTCTTAATGGATTCATTAGTTCATAGAACCGAACCTTGAAAAAGAAATTAAATTAATAAGCAGTCTTAAATCCAAATTACGATTAAAATTTGCTAATTTGTAGTGCTCTCACTTATCAGTAATAAAGAGACATGCTTACAAAACTACAACAAGACAGTCATTAATGGAACCTAGCCACTAATACTTTCTATCAAGCCTTAATGTTCAATTAACTTCCCTCAAGGGCCAGATGATTTATAACTTCCTATCTTTGACAGTCCTTCCTCCCTTCTACTGACACTCCATTACTACTCATCTACTACTGCTCACTCCACACTATCTGCTTGTAAACTTCCGGAACATATCACAAATATTCAGGAGTCTTGCTCTTGCTGTTTCTTCTGCTAGAGAAGTTCTTCCCCCATATAAATGCATGGCTCATGCCTTGTCTCCCTATAGGTCTCTGACCAAATATCACCTTACTATTAAAGCCCTCCCTGATTTCCCTACCAAATTTAAAGTAGCACTACCTATTTCTCACCCATGCTCTTTTCTCTATAGCACCTTTGACAAACAGATATTCTACATATTTAACTTTTAAGTTAATGGCTGTGTTGCTCCACTTCGACATAAGCTTCATGAGGGCAGGGATTTCTGTCTGGTTTATACACTGCTCTATTTCCAGTGCCTAAAAATATGATAAGCACTCAATAAATACTTGATGAAGAGGTAAAGCGTTTTCTTTATTTTCATCCCAGGCTCTTGGCAAAGCTTTATTTACTGCTGTCCCTGCAGTGGAAGTCTAATCAGAATGGAACAAGAAGTATCTTTCACGTCACTACTTCCATTTAATTCAGGTCTCTCTTTACACATATACTTCTCTCAGAGGAATTTTCCTGCCCTATCTCAGGAAAAAAAAGTGTTCCATCTGACAAGGTCCTATAAAACTAAGAAATCATCAGCAAATTAGGAGAGAGTAATTAGGGGCTATTTCTCATATAGGCATGCAGTCCGAAACTCCTTAACATATGACTGTATTACAAGAATACCATTATTTGGTAAGAGGCAAATCTTAATATTAGCCTTCAACAAAACGAATCTGCATATAATTAAATTAGTTAACGATAATATTGTTTGTGAAAAGAAAACATGTAAGAAGGAATATTAAGAAAACAAACAGCAAAAATATGTGTAACTGCCACCAGTGTGATACTCTATATCTACTGTAAATGAAGCCTCAAAAACAGAATTTGAGGTATTTGTTTTGGACAGTACACTTTGGATAGAAAAACTGTATTTGAGCCTTAAAAAGAAAAAAAACAGCTGAACAAAAAAGGAACTTCATTTTATCAGACATCACTAATCTGAAAATCTTTTCCCAATGAGAACCAAGAATAGCAACCACCACTAGAGGAAAAACAATAGGTAACATTTTTATGTGTTTACTATCTTATAAGCACTATGCTCATAAACATTTTACATACACAGTCATAGTCTTTACAATTATCCCCAAAAGAAAGGCACTGTTATTCCTTTTTACAGATGAAAAAATTCAAGCCTCTTAGGGTAAAATGACATCTATATATTAAAAAGCAGCAGTTCTCAATATATGGTTTTGGGACTTCTGGACTCTGGCCTGCCCGCCACTCTGAGATCCTTTCAGGGAATTCACAAGATCAAAACAACTTTCCTAGTAATTATTAAGATTTTTTCCCTGTTTCATTTTCATTCTCTCATGACTGTTCAGTGGAGTTTGCCAGTGGCTACATGATATATGATGACATTATCACTCTTAAGGCCAATGGAATTGTGTACTTATATATTCTTGTGTTTAAAAAATGTATTAGTTTAAAATTCTAGTATGGTAAATACTAATAGACACAGCTCATATAAAAAAACACACATTGGGGTCCTCAATAATTTTTAGAGTGTAAATGAATGCTGACACCAAAATATTTGAGACCACTGCCATTGATTAATCTTAGCTGTTCCAGATTTGTGTAACCAGCTCAAGATCTTGAGCCAATCTCTCACCACAAAGTTCTTTCTCATCCTATCCCTTTACAATCACGCCAACTCCTCTCTCCCACTATCCCCAACCAACCCCAGGGACTCTATAGAAAAAGTTGAAGCTTCTTCCCACTAGCAATCAAAACCATACAAACCTCTGTCAGCTGTTTCAGCTGGCTTTTGTTTGTACTTAATTCTTCTGCTAGGATATTCTTTTTCACTTGTAGTTCACAGATTTCCTTTCTTAATGGATTCATTAGTTCATAGAACCGAACCTTGAAAAAGAAATTAAATTAATAAGCAGTCTTAAATCCAAATTACGATTAAAATTTGCTAATTTGTAGTGCTCTCACTTATCAGTAATAAAGAGACATGCTTACAAAACTACAACAAGACAGTCATTAATGGAACCTAGCCACTAATACTTTCTATCAAGCCTTAATGTTCAATTAACTTCCCTCAAGGGCCAGATGATTTATAACTTCCTATCTTTGACAGTCCTTCCTCCCTTCTACTGACACTCCATTACTACTCATCTACTACTGCTCACTCCACACTATCTGCTTGTAAACTTCCGGAACATATCACAAATATTCAGGAGTCTTGCTCTTGCTGTTTCTTCTGCTAGAGAAGTTCTTCCCCCATATAAATGCATGGCTCATGCCTTGTCTCCCTATAGGTCTCTGACCAAATATCACCTTACTATTAAAGCCCTCCCTGATTTCCCTACCAAATTTAAAGTAGCACTACCTATTTCTCACCCATGCTCTTTTCTCTATAGCACCTTTGACAAACAGATATTCTACATATTTAACTTTTAAGTTAATGGCTGTGTTGCTCCACTTCGACATAAGCTTCATGAGGGCAGGGATTTCTGTCTGGTTTATACACTGCTCTATTTCCAGTGCCTAAAAATATGATAAGCACTCAATAAATACTTGATGAAGAGGTAAAGCGTTTTCTTTATTTTCATCCCAGGCTCTTGGCAAAGCTTTATTTACTGCTGTCCCTGCAGTGGAAGTCTAATCAGAATGGAACAAGAAGTATCTTTCACGTCACTACTTCCATTTAATTCAGGTCTCTCTTTACACATATACTTCTCTCAGAGGAATTTTCCTGCCCTATCTCAGGAAAAAAAAGTGTTCCATCTGACAAGGTCCTATAAAACTAAGAAATCATCAGCAAATTAGGAGAGAGTAATTAGGGGCTATTTCTCATATAGGCATGCAGTCCGAAACTCCTTAACATATGACTGTATTACAAGAATACCATTATTTGGTAAGAGGCAAATCTTAATATTAGCCTTCAACAAAACGAATCTGCATATAATTAAATTAGTTAACGATAATATTGTTTGTGAAAAGAAAACATGTAAGAAGGAATATTAAGAAAACAAACAGCAAAAATATGTGTAACTGCCACCAGTGTGATACTCTATATCTACTGTAAATGAAGCCTCAAAAACAGAATTTGAGGTATTTGTTTTGGACAGTACACTTTGGATAGAAAAACTGTATTTGAGCCTTAAAAAGAAAAAAAACAGCTGAACAAAAAAGGAACTTCATTTTATCAGACATCACTAATCTGAAAATCTTTTCCCAATGAGAACCAAGAATAGCAACCACCACTAGAGGAAAAACAATAGGTAACATTTTTATGTGTTTACTATCTTATAAGCACTATGCTCATAAACATTTTACATACACAGTCATAGTCTTTACAATTATCCCCAAAAGAAAGGCACTGTTATTCCTTTTTACAGATGAAAAAATTCAAGCCTCTTAGGGTAAAATGACATCTATATATTAAAAAGCAGCAGTTCTCAATATATGGTTTTGGGACTTCTGGACTCTGGCCTGCCCGCCACTCTGAGATCCTTTCAGGGAATTCACAAGATCAAAACAACTTTCCTAGTAATTATTAAGATTTTTTCCCTGTTTCATTTTCATTCTCTCATGACTGTTCAGTGGAGTTTGCCAGTGGCTACATGATATATGATGACATTATCACTCTTAAGGCCAATGGAATTGTGTACTTATATATTCTTGTGTTTAAAAAATGTATTAGTTTAAAATTCTAGTATGGTAAATACTAATAGACACAGCTCATATAAAAAAACACACATTGGGGTCCTCAATAATTTTTAGAGTGTAAATGAATGCTGACACCAAAATATTTGAGACCACTGCCATTGATTAATCTTAGCTGTTCCAGATTTGTGTAACCAGCTCAAGATCTTGAGCCAATCTCTCACCACAAAGTTCTTTCTCATCCTATCCCTTTATAATCACGCCAACTCCTCTCTCCCACTATCCCCAACCAACCCCTGGCAATAACTACTCTGTTGTTTATAATTTTTCATTTTGAGAATGTAAGAAACCACCAGTTCATGATAATTCATTTCTATGGACTATGCAGTCATTAACTTCAAAACCTATTTATGCTTGACTTTGGAGATCAATGGTCATGATCCTTTAAAATTTGGATCTCAAGACCATTCACCATCCATAGCCATAAAATAATGTATCAATTGGGTACTTCAAAAGTAATTGCTACTACATAAATGGTAAATTCTAGTCTGAAAATATATGCTGTAGTTAAAAATGGATGATACTTACAGATACATACTCAGGAATAGAAAGCTGATCTTCAGGAAAAGCTTTTAACTTAATATACTGGTCTTCTGTCAACTCAAAGTCACGCAGATTTCGACGAACATCTCCAGCTTTTTCTCTTAGCTGAAGATTTGTCTCTTCCAGTTGTTTCTGTCTCAACAAAATGGTTTCCATTTCTTGTTTCATTAATTCTTGATATTTGCTACATTAGAGAGAATTTATGGCAGGCTTTGAAAAAGTCTTTGAGATTTAATTTTCTCACAGTTTCCTATTTATATCAACATAAAATTAGGAAATGAGAAGCCTGACAGTATTATTTACTTACTCCAGCAAAATGCTTACTCATAGTAACCAGTTAAATATGAAATGACAACTCCATACTAATTATTAAATATGTAGCCATATAAATTACTAAACAGAGAATTGATATTCTTAAAGAATAACTTTAGAAATTCAAATCATAAAATTATGCATTTTTTCTGCTTAAGGTTTAATGTTAAACATCAAGGACTTTACTTACTAATTTTCATTTCCCTTTTATCCTGATGCTTCAAGGATACCTCTTTAAGATGGTAACACTGAACCACCATAAAGTATTCACTCAACCAATGAGGTGATGAAAACAGTAATCTGCACATACTCATCATTCTCAAAGAATACATGTAGCAGACATTATTGTTAGTTGTCTACTGAAAGACTGTGATCATGAAGGGACAATCTGACATTATTAATCTGTTCTCATGCTGCTAATAAAAGACATACCCAAGACTGGGTAATTTATAAAGGAAAGAGGTTTAATGGACTCAGAGTTCCACGTGGCAGGGGAGGCCTCACAATCATGGCGGAAGGCAAAGGAGAAGCAAAGGCACATCTTACATGGTGGCAGACAAGAGTGCTTGTGCAGGGGAACTCCCATTTATAAAACCATCAGATCTTGTGAGACTTATTCACTATCACAAGAACAGCATGGGAAAGACCACCTCCATGATTCAATTACCTCCCATCAGGTCCCTCCCATGACATGTAGGAATTATGGGAGCTATAATTCAAGATGAGATTTGGGTGGGGACACAGTCAAATCACATCACTGATTTTCCCCTTCCCTACTGTATCAATCCCATTAACAAACATGCTGTTATTTCAATCTTAAAACAAATGAACAAACACAACCACAACTCTTGACCTCATTGTACTTCCCCCTTTGTTAGCCACCCCTTGGAGCAAACTTGCTCAAAAGTTGTCTATACTTATTGTCTCCAAAGCCTTTCCTCTTAAACCCATGATGATCATATTTTTACTGTCTCTAATGAAATCACAATGACATCTAAATTGCAAATGATCAGTTCTTAGCTCTTTTCATCCATGATCTAATGATAGAGTTTGATACAATTCATTTTTCTTTCCTTGAAACATTTTCATCACTTGGCTTCCAAGACACCATATTGTTCATTTTTCTTCTATTTTACTGTGGTTCCTTCTCAGTCTCCTTTTCTGCTCTGTCTTCATGTTGGAGTACTTGGTCCTCTTCTCTGTCTGTATGCACTCTTCCTTGGGGAATTCATCTAGTCTCATGACTTGAATACTGTCTATACCCTAATGATCCCCAGATTTGTACCTCTAGACCAGACTTTTCATATACCTCCACATGGATTTCTAACAAGAAAACTCTAACTTAACATGTCCCAAACTGAACTCCTGCTTTTTACTCACAAAAACTTTTTCTACCATGATTTGCTCCTTCTTAGCTGACAGAAATTCCATTTTTTCATTTGTTCAGGCCAAAATTTTTGATGTAATCCTTGATTCCCCCTTTTCTCTTAAGCCTCACACTGAATCCATCAGCTCTGCCTCCAAAATATACTCAGAATCCAACCTTTCTTTTTTTTTTTTTAACCACCATCAGATATCTTATTACAATAGACTCCTAACTGCCCTCTCAACAGCATCACTGAATCTGATAGGTGTCTTATAGAATTAGAGTAGAAGACCTATAATCGAATACAGTGGTTCTCAAAGTATTGTTCCTGGACCAGCACCATCCGCATCACCTGGGAACCCGGTAAAAATGCAAATTCTCAGGACCCCTCCCAAATCAGAAACTCTGAGGGTGGGATCCAGTAGTCTTTTTTAACAAGCCCTCCAAGTGTTTCTGATACATACTAAAGTTTGAGGTCCACTAATCTAATGTAATAGTGGCTGATAAAAAGGTCTGATAATTTTTTACAATATTAGTTTAGTAAAATCTTAAAAAGGGAAAACATACCTATTTTACACATTTACCTGTAACTAAAACACAGAACTAAACATTCACATTTTTACATAGGATCCAGATACTTTGAATACAGAGGTATGCTTTGATTTTGTGTAAATCCAAGTTCAATTTCTTTACAATGGCATGAGATCCTAAAAGATACTTAGGAAGAAACCAATGAAGGTATCTTTTATGGATTTGATATTTGCTCTCAATCTTAAAACTTGTGTTGCTTATATTTAATCTCTCTTTTTTTTTTTTTTTTGAGACGGAGTCTCGCTCTGTCGCCCAGGCTGGAGTACAGTGGCGCGATCTCGGTTCACTGCAAGCTCCGCCTCCCGGGTTCACGCCATTCTCCTGCCTCAGCCTCCCGAGTAGCTGGGACTACAGGCGCCCGCCACCTCGCAGAGCTAGTTTTTTGTATTTTTTAGTAGAGACAGGGTTTCACCGTGTTAGCCAGGATGGTCTCGATCTCCTGACCTCGTGATCCGCCCGTCTCGGCCTCCCAAAGTGCTGAGATTACAGGCTTGAGCCACCGCGCCCAGCCATATTTAATTTCATAATTTTTTTAGTTCCTTTTATTGAACCTTTCCAAAGAATTTGATTGTTTATATAATTTTTAATTACATTACATAAGTATAATTGCCATAGGCATATTTAAGCTTGATAAGCCCACAACTGAGCTAGAGAAAGTATGCAGGAATAATAGAAAGTACTTCAAGCCAGGAAAGCCCAAAGGGCCATGAGAATCAATCAGTATGTTGAGTAAAAGAAGAAAGGTTAATGGTGGTCAGTTCAGAGAGCTTCCTTTATCATATATGGTTTATACTGACCAATTGTTTGTTGAATGAATGTTGAATTTTGACTTTCTGTATTTTATGCATTGTATCAAGTATCCTACTTTTTTTGTGGTCTAGGTGTAAAAATTATTGCTATCTCTGACTTAAAATTTCTCTATTTTAGCTTACAATCACAAACATGAACAGGCAATAAAATTACTTTTAATTGCTAACTAGATATCGTTTTTTTAAAAAACCGTTTCTTACCTGGCATCTTTCTGTTGAAAAGCCAATTGGTTGTCTAATCTCAATGTTAGTAGCTGCTTCTGGTGAAGTGCGTCATTAAGTTTCTCCTCCAACTCTTCAATCTTAATAAAGAGAAAAAGATCAATTACATGTTCAATTTTCAAATTTGTCATAAAGAAAAAATTTCAGTTTCAATAATAAACATATTTTAAAGACACTTAAAAGAAACAGGCTAAAAATGGATAAAGGCACCAGGCACAGGGGCTCACGCCTATAATTCCAGCACTTCGGGAGGCCAAGATGAGAGGCTTACTTGAGCCCAGGAGTTCAAGACCAGCCTGGGCAACAATGTGAGACCTCATCTCTACAAAACAATTTTTTAAAATTAGCTGCATGTGGTGGTGTGTGCCTATAGTCCCAACTACTTCAGAGGCTGAGGTATGAGGACTGCTTGAGCCCAGGAGATTGAGGCTGCAGTGAGCCATAATCTTGCCACTGCACTACAGCCTGGACAACAGAGAGAGGCCCTATCTCAAAACAACAATAACAGAACACAAAATAGGGTTGAGATTTTTTAAAAATGGTTGTATCCACAAAGACTGTTATGCTATAGTTTGAAACTGCTGCCTCATAAATTTTTTTTTTGGTCAAGCTGTCATTAAGACTTTTTTTTTTCCTCTCTCTTAATTCATTCTCACTGAGAAGCTCACTGACCACTGGGATTTCATGTTGGTGCCTTGTTCAAGTAATTATTTCCAAGCCAGGCACTGAATTTATATTCCAGATCTATGTATCTGACTACTATACATCTTCAATGGATCATCACAAAGGTGATGCTATAAACATCCAAAACAAAAGGAATAATCAACCTCACCTAATCCTGTATTCCCCGTATCTCTGGCCTCTACAGCAACAACAACAACAACAACAACAACAACAAAAAAAAAAAGCACAAAAAAACTTGACTCGTGTTTGATACCTTAGTTCTCCCTAACTCCTGATTCTGATCAGAAATCAGTATTTTGTTGTTGAGTTTACTTCATGAATAGCTGTCAAAACAGTATCATCCTCTTTAATACCTACTGAAAAATCTTCAGTTAGACCCTTATCATCTCTCACCTGGACTATTATAAGAGCTTCTTCATTGGTTTTCCTGCCTTCAGTTTTTGTGTTTGTTTTTTGAGATGGGGTCTCACTCTGTCACCCAGGCAAGAGTGCAGTGGTACAACTTTGGCTCACTGCCACCTCCTCCTGCCAGGCTCAAGTGATTCTCCTGCTGCAGCCTCCCCAGTAGCCGGGATTACAGCCAGGCCCCACCACACCCAGTTAATATTTGCATTTTTAGTAGAGAAGGGATTTTGCCATGTTGGCCAAGCTCGAACTCCTGACCTCAAGTGATCAGTCCACCTTACCCTCCCAAAGTGCTGGGATTACAGGCGTGAGCCACCGCGCCCGGCCTCCTGCCACCAGTTTTGTCAGTCTCCAAATCTATATTCCTTTATCTTATGTTTAAAAAATGCTCAAAAATTTATTTTCTGCTGGGTGCGGTGGCTCAGGCCTGTAATCCCAGCACTTTGGGAGGCCAAGGTGGGCGGATCACTTGAGGTCAGGAGTTCAAGATCAGACTGGCCAGCATGGTGAAACTCCATCTCTACTAAAAAAAAATACAAAAATTAGCTGGGTGTGGTGGTGGGCCCCTGTAGCTCCATCTACTCAGGAGGCTGAGGCGGGAGAATCACTTGAACCTGGGAGACGGAGGTTGTAGTGAGCAGAGATGGCACCACTGCGCTCTAGCCTGGGTGACAGAGCAAGACTCCGTTTCAAAAAAACAAATTATTTTCCTAGTTTTAAATTCTTCAGAGGATCCTGTCTTCAGAATAAATTCTAAACACGGTGGCGTAATACTGTGGTATTTCTTGATCTAGTCAACCACTTTTGTCGCTAGCTTAAAAGGAAACTCCATTTCAGCCCAAATAAGTGCTTGCCATCCCCCAAGTATGCTGTGCTTTCTCAAGCACTTGGATTTTGCTCTTAGTCTATTTAGAAAATTCCTTATTCCCTTTGCTTCAACCAAGACAATTACTGTTTGCCCCTTAAAATACATGAATTTCGGACCGGGTGCGATGGCTCACACCTGCAATCCCAGCACTTTGGGAGGCTGAGGTGGGCGGATCATGAGGTCAGGAGACCGAGACCATCCTGGCTAACATGGTAAAACCCTGTCTCTACTAAAAATACAAAAAATTAGCCGGGCGAGGTGGAGTCCTAGCTACTCGGGAGGCTGAGGCAGGAGAATCACTTGAACCCGGGCGGTGGAGCTTCCAGTGAGCCGAGATCGTGCCACTGCACTCCAGCCTGGGCAACAGAGCAAGACTCTGTCTAAAACAAATGAACAAACAAACAAAAATAGATGAATTTCACAGCCAACCCATAATATATGCAAGTGAACCCCTCCTCTTGCATCGTCAAGTCCCTCTTCTCTACCGAATCATTCTATCGCCAAGCAAATGCTCCCTTGATCACATCATTCTCTTTGCTACAGCACCATTTCTCTGTTGGTCTTCAGAGCAAAACTGCAATATAGTTTTTACCCCATACTACTCCAGTGAAACTATTCTTGTTAGAATCCATAATGCCCTGTCCATTGTTTTTTCCTACATATTTATCTTATTTGACAGCATGGCTTGCACTCTCTTTTAGCTTCCATGATACTCTTCTCTAATTTTATTAACTCACTAAATAGTCTTAAGCTTTCTAGGCTCTTCAGCTGGTTTCTCTTCCGCTACATCATTTCTGAATGTTGGACTACCCCTTTGACTTACTTTATAGCCCTCTATTCTCCCTAGGAAATATCATACAAACCCATGGCTTGAGGTGTCACCTATATGCTGATGTATATTTCTATCTTTCTATCTATCTATCTATCTATCTATCTATCTATCTATCTATCTATCTACCTATCTACCTACCTACCTACCTAAGAGTGTGTATGTGATGGACTCCTATCTGTGTGAGTTTGTGTGTGTGTGTGATGGATGCCTCCTAAACTCTAACTGACAATTACATTTAGGAATCTATAAGTTACATCTTCAAAACTGAACTTATTTATGTATTTTCCCTCCCAGATCAGTTTTCTCCCAGCCTTCCATTCTTATAAATGGCCCCAGTTAAATAAGCCAAAAACAGGAATCTAACATTAGGCAACAACCTAATAACTCTTCTGCTTCTGTCTTGTCCGCCCTTAGTCTATTATTTTAGTGCCATTTTGAATACAGAAATCAGGACATGTAACTCTAACTGCTAAAATTTGCCAATAGCTTTTCTGACTATAGTCTAAAGCAAGAGTTAAAAAATGGTGATGGGCTAAATCCAGCCCATGAGGAAAATCTGATGGGGCACAGGTAGCCTATAAAGCGTAAAATATTTTCTGTCTTGGCCATAAAAAAGAGGACCTCTGTCATATTCATTGGCATACATCCAGCAACATCTCAATAAATAACTTAAATCAAAATAAAATATAAAATAAACACATTCTTCATAATTACTATTTCCCAAATCAAGGATACTGCTATATGTTGAGCATCCCAAACCCTAAAATCTGAAATTCAAAATGCTCCAAAGTCTGAAACTTTTTGAGCGTCACTATGACACTCAAAGGAAACGCTCAGTGGGCCATTTTGGATTTCAGATTTTCAGATCTGGGATGCTCAACTGGTGTAACACAAATATTCCCAAATTTAAAAAAAGAAATTCAAAAATCTGAAATACTTCTGGTCCCAAGCATTTCAGATAAGAAACAACCTGTATCACAAGGAAAAAAAAAAACAAAAAACAAAACAAAAAAATAACCACATTTTTTTCAGGGTTTCAACTTTTACAATTTCAATTAACTTCTAAATTAACTCCCATACCTCAGGGACAAGCTGGGAAATGCATCCATTTCCCAGGTAATAAGGAACCCACAGATCTCTAATGACAGATAAACAAAAAGAGTTTGGGGCATTTAAAAAATTGAAAGAACTCAATTCTGTGGCTCAAGCTGTAAACTTAGCACTTTGGGGGGCCAACGTGGGAGGACTGCTTGAAGCCAGGAGTTTGAGACTAGCCTGTGCAACATAGTGAGACCCTATTTCTACAAAAAATAAAAAAAATTAGCTGGGTGTGGTGGTGCACGCCTATAGTCTCAGCTGCTCAAAAGACTGAGATGAGAGGATTGCTTGAGCCCAGGAATTTGAGGCTGCAGTTAGCTGTGATCATGCCACCACACTCCAGCCTGGGTAACACAGTGAGACCCTGTCTAAAAATTTGAAAGGCAAGAACAGAGAAGAGGAAAGGAATAAAGAAGTACAATAAGGAAGGAAATCTAGGCAGCAATAGATGGAAATAAAAGTGCAAAGCTAACAATTCTCTAGTATCAGGAAGTTTGGCCCGAACAGCTACTCTTCTGAGTAGCTTTTTTACATTCTTTCAGTTAACAAGCAGCTGAGTGGGAAGTGCTTTTAAAGTTTTCCTGGATCTGCTTGTTCTGTTTTTAGACATGGAGAAATCAAATGAATATGGCCAAGACTATTCCTAGTACATAAAGCCATGTATCCATAAACATTTGTATTGCTGCCATAATGGAGTGGGACACATTAGATTCAAATATTTTCTAACTAAAAAGATTTTGATGGGTAGAAGAAAAAACTTACTTGCCTCCCAACATCAAACCTTCCCTTCTTTCTAACATACTCTGGTTTTTATTAGTAACAACATGTCCAGTTAGCTTCCTATCCTGTGTAGGAAGGGGTGGTCATGCTATTTAATATTAGTCAATTGAGGCCACTGGCTTGAACTTCTGGAAGAACTCTTTAAAGAGGATTGACTCATTTGGCACATGCCCCCTTTTCCACTACTCTTCTCCTTATTATTGTCTGTTACATGTACACACTATTGGAGGCAGATGAGCTATCTTACGATTTCAGGTGAAAAGCGCATGTTAAAAATAGCTGAGGTTGAAATGAGCCTGGGTTCCTAATGCGATCAAGGAGTAATCATATGAGGTCTACTAAATTACCTATTTTTGGATTTTTGTTATACCAAAGAAACAAAATCCTTCTCTTGCTTAAGCCGTGGTTTCTAGGTCTCTGTTACCAGCAACCACCATTTTCCAAGTCTCTGGTATTAACTGCTGAACTTAATCCCTGAAGCCCTGGGCAGTTGGTTCAATCTCTTTCCAAAATAGAAATATCTATATTATTTATTAACAGTTGACTATTCAGGACTACTTAAATGCTTCCAATGACAGGAAGCTCAGAAACTTAAGATAAGGCCATTTCAATGTTAATAGCAGTAACAGGTTTACGTTGAGCAGAAATCTACTTTTCCTGTGACTTCCAACCATTATCATGGAGTTATAGTCTAGTGACGAAAATGTATTTTTCATAACGTTAGCAAATGATGCTCAATAAGCTTTGGTGAATGAATGACCAACTAAAAATACCATTCTTTCAAGACCTAGGCTTTAGGGTTCCTGCCCAGGCTAAAAAGTGTATGGCATGGCTGGGTGCAGTGGCTTCACACCTGCACTTTGGGAAGCCGAAGTGGGTGGATCGCTTGAGGCCAGGAGTTCAAGACCAGCCTGGCCAACATAGTGAAACCCCCATCTCTACCAAAAATACAAAAATTAGCTGGGCATGGTGGTGCGGGCCTGCAGTCCCAGTTACTCGGGAGGCTGAGGCACAAGAATCACTTGAACACAGGAGGTGAAGGTTGTAGTGAGCTGCTATCATGTCACTGCACTCCAGCCTGGGCGACAGAGTGAGCCTCTGTCTCAAAAAAAAAAAAAAAAAAAAAATTAAAAGAAAAAAGTATATGGCGGCACTACCAAATTGAGCCCCTTTCTTCTTTGCTTAAAAATTCAGAGAGGATGTGACCAGACAGATTTGAACCAAAGACCATGTGGTGTTACCAGATTCATTAGGATTTTGCGGACCCTGTTCATTTCAAAATATCCCATGAACTTTCTTTGCTTTCTTCTAGAGCTGGACCTCACTGAAACACCAAAAAACAAATAGGTCTAACACCAGGAGTCCAATATACTTCTGAGTCCTCACAATCGACCAGAGAGACAAAATTCGGTGGAGTATACTAGCTTTAGAATCAAGGCTCACAAGAAACAGTGTAGCACTTTCTGTTCATCTGGAGTGCTTCACACATACAGACAAAAGACAAGACATAACTAAACATATAATAACACACACGAATAAAGGTGTTATTTTAAAACATAAAAAGAAATGTCACATACTCATTTATACATAAATAAGTGAAAAATATATATGTAATGTGTGTAGTGCTGTTTGCCTAAGGTGGTATTCCCAGGGGATGTTTTTTTTAATATATATATACACATACACATACACACACACACACACACATTAATGCACATATACATATCTTTAATATTTTTAAAATATTCTTTCATCAACTCTAGACCTACATTTTCTCATATTGTAACATCTCTAAAATTGGAATGCATTTTACAATCTAAGGCACTTAATAATTTAACTGGCAGTTTTTAACCTTAGCAATGCATGTAATGATGAATCTTACAATAGAGGTGCTTTAGGTTCAATAAATTATGGAAGGCTAACTCTACAATAGGTATTTCTTGATATATTTGAGAGCAAACATCTTATTCCTAAGGGGTCTTCAAGCAGAAAATCCTGAGTGCTCATTTGATAGAGAAAAAACTCCACTAATATACAGCAGGATAGCTATTTTGGAGAGAACCTGGCAGTACACTTAAATGAAGCAGACGTTTATATATGTCAAAACATGCTCGCAGAGGTCCAGAAGAGAAATGTCTAATGCTGCATGTGTTGGCAAGGAGCTGGAGGCAATCTGGATGCCTAGCAATGTAGGAGTAGATAGACTGGTAGATGCACACAAAAATTATATAAGAGTTGGAAGCAAACGACTAGATGTACACAAAGTAACAGATAATTTCAAAAACAGTGCTGAGTAGAAAAAGAGATAAGAACAAAAACAAAGCATACAATTTATATTTCTGTAAAGTTAAAATAAAAGATACACATTCTCAATACACGTAAACAAAACATTAAAATGTTTGCATTAAGAAACGGAAGAAGGGAATGAGCTATAGGAATAAAAAGAATAAATACATTATATAAACAGTGGCCTTCCAGGGATCAATGATGATTATGTGTCAAACTCAGGAAAATGACTAATTTAATCTTCCTCATTTTCAGTCAAACTAGAAAACCACAACAAAACTACATTAAGCACCATGGAAGTAGAAAAATAATAATACTGTGCTGAGTAAGTACAGCTACAAATAAAATAATATGTAAATAGTAAATATATTGTTAGTATATACCAGGCATGTATGAGCTTACATACATTGATAAATCCTCCCAATAATTCCATGGAATAAATACTATTATCATTCTATAGGAAATCAGGGAATAAACAAGTTAAGGAATTTAGTAAGGCTGGAATTCAAAACCCAAACTGTGTGCACCTAGAACTGTAATTTGGATTTGTTACACTAGAGAGCCTGTCACGAATCAGCCAACATTTCTATAATATAAAGCTTACATCTAAAAAGAAGCAAAGCCGTTGACAACCAAGCATAATGCAAGCTGAAGACAAATAATAAAAGAGGTGGCCGAATAAAATATAAGTCTGGATATGGCATATAGGCGGCACTTAATAAAATACTTGCTGACTGAGTGGGTGAATTAATGAGTGGGAGATAACCTCAGGTTGATTCAATGAGTTGCACCAAAGATCTGGAGAGGTGACGGTAGATGGAGTTCACGTGAAATGCAAAAAGAGTAAGGGAATACGGATGGGAAACCACTGGATGCATGGATAAATTACCAAGTGACCGAGACTAGAGAGGTGACTGTATATGGTACCTAAAAGAAAGTGTTTGGAGCTTCACTTGTGTAGAGTATAGGCTTTAGACCTCCTAGGTTTGAATCCTATCTGGCTCTATCACTTTCATCTGAATGGCCTTGGGTATGCTATTAACCACCTAGTGGTTTTGTTTTATCTGAGCAAAATGGGGTTCAGTCATTCATTTAAAAAACAGCTGGGCACTTATTTTGTGGCAGGCGCTGTTCTAAGTGCTGGAAATACAACCATGAATACAAAAACATCCTTGTCCTCACGGACCTCATAGTCTATTCACAAGTAACAAACAAATTCAGTCTGATGGCCATAAAAGGCACAGAAAATGAAAGGGATGAAATAGATAAGGATACCATGTTAGTTGATAACAACAACAGCTAATACTTACTGTGGGCTTATTTTCTGTGTCCCCTCAAAATTCGTATATTGAAACCTAATCACCAATGTGAGTAGCAGGAAGTGGGGGCCTTTGGGATGATTAGGTTATAAGGGTAGAACCCTCATTGTTGGGATTAGTGCCCTTATAAAAGTGATCCCAGAGAGCCAGCTTACCTTTGTGCCATAGGAGGACACAGTAAGAAGTATGCAACCTGGGAGAGGGCCCCCATCAGAACCTTACCATATGAGCACCCTTATCTTGGACTGTCTTGCTTCCAGATCTGTGCAAAATAAATTTTTGTTGTTTATAAGCTACCCAGTCTATGGTATTTTGTTATAGCTGACCAAATGGACTAAGACACTAAGTAACTGGTACTATCTAACTTACTGTATGATTCATTTAATATAATGGTTCAGGGAAAGCCTCCTCCCCTAAAAGTACCTATCTTTCACAGGGTTGCTATGAGGCTTAAATGAGGCAACACTTAAAGGTTCTTAGAACAATGTCTGGCACAGCATAAGCACTCAATAAATGTTAGCCATTCGTGTATTTTTTAAAAGTTTACCTAAACTGGTCCTTTACTTCATCAAGATTGAGGCTTTGGGTAACTATGAGAGGCATGGTCAAGAAATTTTTCAGTGGCAGGATACTGAAGTAAGTTGGCATACATAGTCAAGAACTAAAATAGGAGACAGACTTATCAAGTGAGATAGTCTAAGTGAAACAATAAAATGTGCAGGTAGAAAGAGCTGGACCAAGAGGAAAGATGATGGGTTTACCATGGGAAAGAAAAGATGTTCTCAGTGACAGTAGGAAAGAACTCTTTGGTCTTTCTGAAATCGCTGTAAAGTTCTCATAGCTAGTGACAACTTTATAAATCTTACATCAAATCCTATAACTGTCGATAACCACACAAGGACAAAAAACAATGACTAGAACATCTTTAATTTGTATGGCAAACATCGTTTGCTAATGATTATGGAATCTGAATTTATGCATCTTATTATGACAAAGTAACTATAAAATAGACAGACACAGTATGTAGCAAAAGAAATGTACCAAAGAAACCAAATTTCCAGAGCAAAGATAATTATAATTTTGGCTGGTCAGGTGCGGTGGCTCACGCCTGTAATCCCAGCACTTCGGAAGGCAGAGGGAGGCGGATCACGTAAAGCCAGGAGTTCGAGATCAGCCTGGCCGACACGGCAAAAAACCCTGTCTCTATTAAAAATACAAAAATTAGCCAGCCATGGTGGCAGGCGCCTGTAATCCCAGCTACTCGGGAGGCTGAGGCAGGAGAATCACTTGAATCTGGGAGGAGGAGGTTGCAGCGAGCCGAGGTCACACCACTGCACTCCAACCTGGGCAACAGAATTAGACTCTATCTCAGGAAAAAAAAAAAAATTGTAATTTTGATTCTCCCTATCAAATCAGTCATATCAGTTAGTGCTAAATGAAGTAGCAAACAACATGGTGAGAAAATACATCTAAGGAAATATACTTCCACTTTGGGAGGCCGAGATGGGGGGATCACCTGAGGTCAGGAGTTCCAGACCAGCCTGGCCAACATGGTGAAACTCCATCCCTACTAAAAATACAAAAAAAATTACCTGGGCGTGGTGGTGAGCACCTGTAATCCCAGCTATGTGGGAGGCTGAGGCAGGAGAATTGCTTGAACCCAAGAGGCAGAGGTTGCAATGAGCCCAGATTGCGCCACTGCACTCCAGCCTGGGCGACAGAGCAAGACTGTCTCAAAAAAAAAAAAAAGAAAAGAGAAAATATACCTCATATGTGCTAGATTTTTAAAACTGAGTCTACAAAAGTAATTAATCCATATCTACCTTTAAATCACTCCATATTTCAATATTCAAATTATTATCATTTTGAGCTAGGGTCTTGCTCTGTCACTCAGGCTGGAGTGCAGTGACACGACCTCAGCTCACTGTAATCTCTGCCCCTGGATTCAAGTGATTCTCCTGCCTCAGCCTCAGGAGTAGCGGGACCCATAGGTGGAGCACCACCACGTAGGGCTATTTTATTTTATTTTATTTTATTTTATTTTTTTTAGTAGCAAGGTGGTCTCACCATGTTGCCCAGGGTGGTCTCGAACTCCTGAGCTTGACAGCAATCCACTGGCCTCAGCATCCAAAGTGCTGGGATTACCGGTGTTGGCCACTGCACCCGGCCTCCAATTATTATTATTATTATTAGTTTTTGAGATAGTCTTGCTCTGTTGCCCAGGCTGAAGTGCAGCGGCGCGATCGTGGCTCACTGCAAACTCCACCTCCTGGGCTCAAGCGATTCTCCTGCCTCAGCCTCCCGCCTCAAGACTCCTGAGCAGCTGGGATTACAGGCACCTGCCATCACGGCTGGCTTTTTTTTTTTTTCAGTAGAGCTGGGGTTTCACAAGGTTGGCCAGGCTGGTCTCAAACTGCTGACCTCAGGTGATCCAACTGACAGATAAAACTGTATTTGTCAGGTACAACATAATGTTTTGAAATATATATACATTGTGAAATGGTTAACTCTAGCTAATTAACAAATGTTTTACCTCACATAGTTATTTTAGTAATGAGAACACTTAACATCTGATGTGTTTTTCAAGATTACAATGTCATTAACTATAGTCACCATGCTGCACAATAGATCTCTTGAATGTATTCCTCCTATTCAACTGTAATAATGTATCCTTTGACCAACATCTCCCCAGTCCTCCTTTACCCCAACCACATCAGCCCTTGGTAACCACCATTCTATTCTCTACTTCTATGAACACCAAAATTATTTAAAGGCTATACTTGTCAAGAAATATAAATGTATCATTTCAAGTTCAGATAATGTGTGTGTGTATTTCTTATTTACCTGCCATTTGAAGACAATAAAGCATACAGAAAACAAAATTTAAACCTGATCTTACCTTTGTAAGATAATCCACTTTCAAATTGTCGATCATCATAGTTTTCTGGGATAGCTCAATTTTTAGTAACTGAATATTATGAAGTAGTTCTTTTCGTTCAATTAGCTGCCTGGTGATTTTGACTTTACCCTCTCGCTCTTCTGATGAGGAAATATCGTCCGTAGGAACTGTTGTTTCTAAACTAATATCTTCAGATTCTAGAGAACTAGAGATGTTCACTTTTTTTGACTCCTTTGAAATTTTTCGAGACATTTTTATTATTATGAATCAGTTTTCTTCTCTAATTCGATTTTAGTATTCTGTAGGTTAAAAAACAACATTAATTTAAAAATTAACTGCAGAAATCATGGACCGTATTGAAGAGAGACTAAGGGTTCCTTAAATAAATATTAGGCAATTTAGTGCACCCCTAATCTAGAACAGATTATTGCAGTAAGTTAGTGCTCAAATCAAACACATTAATTCCTACTACGAACTCAGTCTTCGAGGAACTTTAAAGAAACAAAACAAACAAACAAAAAACAACAGTTCCTGGGGGGAGGAATCTTATTTGGACGAAACAAAGAAATGTACAAGATGAAGAAAAAAGCCCATTATAATCAAGAATGGCACTACTAAGAGCAACATATGCTCAAAGATAACAGAAATCACGACTGAGTTGGTCAGGCAAAGGTTACACGGAGGTAGTACTTAGACTCTTGAAAGACTTGGACAGGCATAGTAAAGAGGAGAAATCATGCAGTTATTAACGATACGTGAGTGGAAGTAAAAAAATAAAGCCAAGTCTTGGAATAGTTACTCCTTCCATTCCCCCCCATCCCCAAAACACACACACACACACACACACACACACACACCCCCCCTTAACGATCAAGACTAGAGGGCCTCATAATGTCAAAATATGGCTGGATTTTATTCTATAGGCAATGAGTCATCACTGAAAGTTTTTTAAATAGGGAAAACAGGGAGACAAAAACATTTTTTATAGATAGCAGAATGAAAACAACAGGGTATAACAAAAGTTAAAGAAATTCTAAATATAACTTCTTACTCTTTCATAAGAATGTTAGCAACTACCTTGTTTTAATACCTCATGATATAACAAATTATGCTATTAAATATTTCAGTTTTTCTAAACTGAATGATAAGGAAAGGTGTATGGAGTGGAAACAGCGAGAACTATACTAAGATCGGCCTCCCTCCTTTTTGAAGGGAAATGGGTAAGAAAAAGTGAATTCAAAGACAAATCCTCTCCTCGATTACAAAGGACCCGAAACGGGGACTGCCTACACACTCGGCGCGAAAATTAAGCCCCAAACTTGGCAGGTCGGGGGATTCTCTGCCCCACGCGGCAAAGGGATGATAGTCGCTAGTTACCTCGAAAGAGTCAATTACTCCACACTGAACGCTTGACCAGCGGCCAGTGCAGATACTTCGAGGGACCAAAGGCGTCTCCAGTCGGAAGCTCAAGGTTGCAGGCCCTCAACAAGGGATTTCAGGGCAGGGGACCGTTAGGACCAGTAACCAAGACAACCATCTCCGCACCCGTAAGGACGATAGAAGCAGCACTCCCACAAGCCGCCGGAAGTCAGCTCTCCCGGATGTTCCGAGGCGCGGAAAGCAATACACGATGGGAGGTGGAGTCCAGAAGCGAGCCCCGCCTAGGCTACGGGCGGAAATGGCTCCTCGCCTTGCTTTGTCGCCCCTCCTCACTTTCGCCCAATCGCGGCCGTCAGAGAGCCAATCAACGTTTGTCTCGACATTTTCCCGCGAGAAGTGTTACTAATATCCAGGAACGGAAAAGGGAGAACTTCTGGATGAGGCATAGTTGTGTCCTAGCTTGAAGCCTTTTGCTGGAAGAGCACAGCTGGGGTTAGGATTCTGCGCGGCGAAGCAAGATGCTCAAGTCCAAGACGTTCTTAAAAAAGACCCGGGCGGGCGGCGTGATGAAGATCGTGCGCGAGCACTACCTGCGAGACGACATCGGCTGCGGTGCGCCCGGGTGCGCAGCGTGTGGCGGGGCGCACGAGGGGCCGGCCCTGGAGCCGCAGCCCCAGGACCCGGCGAGCAGCCTCTGCCCGCAGCCGCACTACTTGCTGCCTGACACTAATGTGTTACTGCACCAGGTGCGTGGGCGGGCGAACCGCAGACAGCGAGGCCCCACCGGGACAAGGGGATATGACACGTAGGGAAACTGAGGCTCAGGGAGGAGGGTCTTTGGCAGTGTCTCAGATCTAGGGGAAGGGAAACCCCCTGGGGACCCAAGCTGCCTGTTCCCCAGGCCGAGGTTCTTTTCCTTGTGCTTTAAAAAATGTAGTTCTTGGAGTCGTATTTTAGACACGTTATTTTTCTAACTCCTGGTGTCTCTTCTGCCTTAGATTGTAAGTGCCTGGAGGCTGGGGACCTGGGCTTCTGTGGCCTCCAGCCTGCGACTCCCAGGCAGCTTGTAAGTGCCTACGAAAAAAAACTATGTGAGCCAACGTGTTTCTTTATTAATACCCTTAATTCTACGAAGTCTTGTGATTGGTCTGTTTAAGTGTGCTTTTTAAATAGATCTGAAGGATTTAGTGACTTGTTTTCTATAGCCAAATAGCTTCTTGGCTTAACTTATTCAGTGTATTTAAAACATAAAGTATTTATGCCCAACATAAAACAGGATTTTGTGTTTGACGGAAGCTACTTACAAATGAATATAGGAAAAATTAACTTACTTTCTTTTTTTAAGATTGATGTTCTTGAGGACCCTGCCATCAGGAATGTAATTGTGCTACAAACAGTTCTTCAAGAAGTGAGAAATCGCAGTGCCCCCGTATATAAACGTATCCGAGATGTGACTAATAACCAAGAGAAGCATTTCTATACTTTCACTAATGAGCACCATAGGTAGGAGGAATATTGCTAAGTTAAATATCAGGAGACCACAGAATTAGCTAAATTGGGAAGAGGGTTCCTGTGAGTAATTTGTGACATTGTCAGTAGATAAGTGATAGATTTCATACCCTATTTGATTCTTACCTCGCTGTGCAGAAGATAATGCTAAGTGAATCTCTCTAAGGTCACACAGGCATTGATGGGCTCAAGCCTAAAACCAAGGCCTGCTGACTCCTAGACTACAGTAGGTAATTTTATTTCCAAAATGTTTTCATTTTGAATTGGTTTTAGCTTGAATTAGACCGTAGAATCTTGGAAGATGAGATTTGCCTAAGTTCCTGGAATGCCATATAATGTGAAGAACAGGGTAATAAAATGTATGAGTTTGTGAAGTTTCTATTTTGTTTAGAAATAGAAAGTATATTTATCCTTAATGGTCTTTTAAAAAGTTTAATACTTTGCAGCAGATTACATTGAGCAAGATTAGGTTAAGGAATATAATTCTTTTTTTTTTTTTTTTTTTTTTTTTGAGACACAGTCTCACTCTGCCGCCTAGGCTGGAGTGCATGGCATGATCTCGGCTCACTGCAACCTCCACCTCCCAAGTTCAAGCGTTTCTCCTTCCTCAGTCTCCTGAGTAGCTGGGATTACAGGCATGTACCACTATGCCCGGCTAATTTTTGTTTTTTTAGTAGAGACAGGGTTTCACCATGTTGGTCAGGCTGGTCTCAAATTCCTGACCTCGTGATCCGCCCACCTCAGCCTCCCAAAGTGCTGGGATTACAGGCATGAGCCACCACCCCTGGCCAAGAATAGAATTCTTTGTTGTGCTTTTAGATTCAAGACCTTTGGTCTCAGAAAATAAGATATTGTGTATTATGTTATATTATGTAAATAATCTATGATGGGTATTTATGGTACTTTTATTGGATTAGATCAGGGCTTCTCAATCTTGGCATTATAGATATTTTGAACTGAATTTTTTGTGTGTGGTGGGAAGGCTGTTTTATACATTGTAGGATGTTTAACAGTGTTCCTAGCCTCTTTGGCAGAATCATCACCCCTTACCCCCCCCACCACCACCACTCAGTTGTAATGATGCAAAATGCCCTGGGGGAGCGAATTCACTCAATTGAGAACCATTGGATTAGTGTGTAGGATTCTGGTAATGAAATTCCATCAGATTATGCACATTTTTAAAAACCTTAATTTCTCAGCTTTCTTGATTCTTATATCTCAAACTTCAATGTCCTTGTAAAGAATACCAGTAAAGCCCTTGTAGGCTTCTTATTGTTAGTACCTCCTTGAAATCCAGAAATAGGAACATCACTTGTTTTTCAGTGCAGAAAGACCCATGTTTAAAACCAATTCAAAAATTGATGACTCTGTCTTTCACTGATAAGCTTTAAGCATTAGCAGCTGGGTGTGGTGGCTTATGTCTGTAATCCTGGCACTTTGGGAGGTTGAGATGGGCAGATCACTTGAGGCCAGGAGTTCCAGACCAGCCTAGCCAAATTAGCTGGTTGTGGTGGTACATGCCTCTAGTACCAGCTGCTTGCAAGGCTGATTTGGGAGGATCGCTTGAACTCGGAGGTAGAGGTTGCAGTAAGCTGAGATCATGCCACTGCACTCCAGCCTGAGCTGCAGAGCAAGACTCTGTTTCAAAAAAAAAAAAAAAAAAAAAAGCATTAGCAAGTGCATTCAACGATGAGGAATAAAATAATTCTAAAACTATTAATATAAATCAATCAAATTATAAAATTGAATCTATTACCATTAAGTACTGGAAGCTATTGTAGTGAACTTTGCTGCTGTACTTAAACCTGGCATTGATGAACAGATTTAAAGAAATAGATGAATGTGTTGACGTTTGGGAGTTTAGATAGAAGAAATATGTAATATCTATTAATATACCTGGCTTTTCAGTCTCTACACAACTTCAGCTATTAGTGTTTACCATGGATAATTTACATGCATTATTTATTAATGACTGTAGAATTCTGATTATAAATGATCTAATTATACTATTTGTAGCTTTTAGGAATTGCTGTTAACCTACAGTGTGAGTGAAATCAGATTATCAGACCTGTGAAATTGTATTATAATTTTATCTCAACAAACTTATTTAGTGTCTCAACCTAAAGTATATATTCTGATCTTGAATTTTTCTTTTTAGGAAAAGAAATTCTATTAGCCTTTTTCTTGTCCCATTAATAACATAATTTTCTTCTTTTCCAAGCAAATTGTTTCTTAAAAACTTAATTATAGGAATCTTAATTTCTTCTCTGAGGTGTACATCTGAATACATTCCAGAGAAAAGATATACCATTGGCTTTTTCTGTTTAGTGGTTAAGCATGTATGTGCTAAGAGTTTTCACATATCCTTGTGTCTACTGATTTCCTTTTGTTTCATTTTTTCCTTTCCTTTCCATTTAGAGAAACCTATGTAGAACAAGAGCAGGGAGAAAATGCTAATGACAGGAATGATAGAGCTATTCGAGTAGCAGCAAAATGGTACAATGAACATTTGAAGAAAATGTCAGCAGACAACCACCTGCAAGTTATCTTCATAACAAATGACAGGAAAAACAAAGAGAAAGCTGTAGAAGAAGGAATACCAGCTTTCACTTGTAAGTCTAAATGTAGAAGTACTTAGTGCATGTTTGCAAATACGTGTAAAAATAATCGTCAGACCTATAGTCAGATGTTCACTTTACTGTTTAGTGTTTTCGTAGTCCTATGTAACTTCATGTGATATTTTTGTATTTTTAAATTTCACATAGTTTTTAAGCTAAATATGTTGTGGTGCCCAGTGGCTGTTAATTTTCGCCTCAGTATTTGCAACTGGTTTAGCAATGAAATCTCATAAATACACTGAAACGCCTGCCTCTGCATGATCACATCATGATCACATCAACAGATTTTTGGGTTTTGTTTCTTAAATAAATTGAGGCCAGGTGCTGTAATCCCAACACTTTGGGAGGTCAGGGCAAGAGGCTTGCTTGAGACCAGGCGTTCAAGACCAGCCTGGGCAACATAGGAAGACTATGTCTCTACAGAAAAAAAAAAAAAGAGAGAACCATGCATGGTAGTGTGTAACTATAGTCCCAGCTACTCAGGAGGCTAAGGCATGAAGATAGCTTGAGCCCAGGGATTCTAGGCTGTAGTGATGTGTCATTGCACTGCTGCACTCCAGCCTGAGAGACAGAGTGAGACTGTCTCTTAATGAATGAAAGAATGACATGTATACTGTCGCAAACAAGACTATCCATCTTTTTCGTATCTAAGGAAAAAACACTATCAAAAACAACATAAACTTATTTTTTCAGGTGAAGAATATGTAAAGAGCCTAACTGCTAACCCTGAACTCATAGATCGTCTTGCTTGTTTATCTGAAGAAGTGGTATGTTTTTGTTTTGTTTTGTTTTTGAAAAGTAAAAATATTAAAATAGCCACTTTGGAATATTAGGCACATAGATACCAAATTTAAAAATTGGAATGTCGGTGGGTAAGCTGGATTTGGAATAGTTGTGTTATAAACAAGAGTGGATGTCATAGGCTTATTGAAATGCCATTCCTAAAAGACAACTTTCTAAAATAGATATATTTCCATTAACCTGAGTAGGGCCTGGTACATGGTAGCACTGTTTGGTTGAGGAAAAAATGAATGGAATCCATGGCTGATTTGTGAATAAAGAGTAGCTGTTGACAAATACAGAAATGGCAGGCACTGCAGGCAGAGAAAAGAAGAGGGAGGGGAGTGTCCAGATAGTAAAGACCTATAACTTATTCTGTAGGTTAGTAATTTTTCAATTGATTTATAAAGATCTCTCAGAAGGGCTGCTATGAAGAAGAAAGGATTCTGAGATCCCTTTCTTATATGTCAGGCTAAGAAAAAGCAAGGGTATATGAATGTGGATTGGTGGAGCAGGAGAGAATGATCAGAAATGGTATTTATTTGTAAGACCACTCTCGTGTCAATGTGTAAGATGATGCATTTTATCCAGGAAAGATTAGAGGCAGAGAAGTAAGTAAAGGAGTCATTGCAATAGCTGATGTGAGAAGGAGTGCTAAGGGAATAATTAAATTCTGAGCCTTCATTTTCTTATATATAAATATGTAATGTTTAGCAATAATGACTTCATAATATTGCTGTAAGGATCAAATAAGATGATAACTGTGGCATTAATACAATTTTCATCTCAGTGCCTGGCACATAGGTATGGTAAGTATAAATGGTAGCCCTTGTTACAGAAATAGGTTTTAAGTGATAGGACATTATATGTAAATCCAATCTTTACATTTCTCTCATCCCTTCTTACTTTTATAATACTTTATGAAACCAAAAAGAAATGAGAAGATAAAAGTTGAGTTTGATTTTTGAAATACGGATTAAGTATTGCCCTTAGTCACATATAACTAAGTGGTTACTTAGTTATATGTGACTGTTTAAATTTAATATGTATTAAAAATTCAATTTCTTGGTGGTACTATCTATCTTTCAAGTGCCCAAGAGAAACTTATGTCTAGTGGCTACCATATTAGAGATCACAAAATGAATACTTCATCATAGAAAGCTGTTTTTGTTAGCACTGGCCTATGAGAAAAGCTACTATATTTTCTCCTATTCAGAGTTGTGTATACCATAATGTAGATTTCAAAAATTCTCTGATATTAATAATAGTTGTGTATTGAGTGAACAGAAGACTTATTAGCGGCATCTTTTGGTTTGCTTATTTCATAGAATGAAATAGAAAGTGGAAAAATAATATTTTCAGAACATCTTCCCTTAAGTAAGCTACAGCAAGGCATAAAATCTGGTACATACCTTCAAGGAACATTTAGAGCCAGCAGGGAAAATTACTTAGAAGCTACAGTATGGATTCATGGTGACAATGAAGAAAATAAAGAGGCAAGTATATAAATAAATTTCTTATACACTAAAATAAAGATGCTATTTTATATATTATGACCAGTTAATGGTAAATACTATTTGCATAACATATGAGGCTTCACATACTTTAAAGCAAATGGTAACTTTTTTCTTTCTTTTTTTTTTTTTTTTAACAGTGCTCATGATTTGTCAGGTAGTTTTTAAAATCTTTGCGCATGGCATTTCATTTAATGTTCAACCCAACCTATAAAAAACTAGGTAGCGTACTCTTATTTGACCAATCAGGACCTTGAGATTTAGAGAGCATAAATAATTTTTCCAAAGTCTCTTGGTACCAGCGTAAGTTAATGATGGAGCCATGAACACAAGCTGTATATTCTGACTTACGTTTTTTCTACCTGATACTGAGAAATTAAGGTTGTGAAATTAGGGACACAATAGAGAAAGAAAATCTATAAAGAAGGAATAGAGATTCCATAGAGGCATTCAGAATGTATGTAAATATCTGTTAGGTGATCTTCCCTTTAATATATTGCCATTAAAAATATTTGGGCTCATGCCCTCTGTTGTTTTAAACAGATAATCTTACAGGGACTGAAACATTTAAACAGAGCTGTTCACGAAGATATTGTGGCTGTGGAGCTTCTCCCCAAGAGTCAGTGGGTAGCACCATCTTCTGTTGTTTTACAAGATGAAGGTCAAAATGAAGAAGATGTGGAGAAAGAAGAAGAGAGAGAACGAATGGTATGAATCTAAGCAGGATTTTTTTTTTGTCTGTGTAGCTTTGTGTTATTAATATGTCAGCTTTGGAAGACAACAGGTTTCATTGCTTTCAGATTTATTGCATAAAATTATAGTTTTGATATTTAACACATGTCATATACATGTTTTTTTTCTCTTCTATGTAGTTTTATTGTCTTAATTTGCTCAAATAAATGGGTTTAAATGTAAACAGACTGTTAATACGAGTATGAGTTAATACAAGTATGAAACTGAAAATTTATAACATTCAAGTGTATTATTTGACTTAGTGAGGTTTAAACAAATACAAATTTAAAATTTTCTGAAATGCTTTAAGTAATGTTTTAGGAAATGTTTTAGAAATGCTTTAGGTGAAATTCCCTTAACATAATAGATGTACTTCTGGGCCATTATATTTGGGCAACTTATCTGGTACCATATTTATTATGAAGAGAATACTTTCAGTTTTTTCTTATGATATGAGCTAAGTGTACTTGATACGACCTTTTTATTTCTGTATTTTATAATTACAGTAATATAAATAGTTGGAATACGTATAATAGTTTTTATATTTTTCTTTTTCCATCATTTATATTCATTGCTCTGGAGTCTCATTGTATAATTATCCATGGAGAGTCCAGGCCTTTGGATAGTATTAAGAGGTGAAATGCCATAGGAACTTTTGTTATTTCTAATAGCAGACACTCTTTATTTGGGTTTTTATTTGGTATAAGGAAGAACCTTTAGAATGAACAAATAAAGGTCCAAAGGGAACTAGTCACCATACCACATAGCTAATTTACGCAAACTAGTACTCAAAGCCTAGTCTAATTCGCAGACCTGTGTGTCTATTTTAGTCAGTAAATCCTCATGTTAATTCTGAAAAGTGCTGAGTTCTAACATATGTATTCAGTTATATTTATTTATTTGTTTTTGCTTTTTGGTTGTTTTGTAGTGCTTTATTATCAAGAGAGAATGTCTGTGGTTTGGTTTGGCATATTCTTCTCTAGAATTTTGAAACATCAGCATTCTGTAGTCTTATGTCATAATTTACTGCCTGAATGGATTAGTATCCGTGTATGTATTTTGATTTTGAAAGGAAATTGCCTGATAATACTTAGAGGAATGTAACTGACCATTATTATTTTTATATCTCAGCTTAAGAGTGTTGTAAGCGAGAAAATGTTGAAGCCTACAGGCAGACTTGTAGGAATAATAAAAAGGAATTGGAGGCCATATTGTGGCATGCTTTCCAAGTCTGACATTAAGGAGGTGAGTAAAGAGCATTTACTGTGTAATAAAAAAAAGGATAAACATTTAGTAGAACTTACAGCCTTTCTTTTGCCTCCATCCTCAGATTTTTTGTGTGTAAAATCTTTATTCCTAATTTTTGCTAGTCAAGAAGACATCTCTTTACACCTGCTGATAAGAGAATCCCTCGAATTCGCATAGAAACCAGACAGGCTTCTACATTAGAAGGACGGAGAATTATTGTTGCTATTGATGGTTGGCCCAGAAATTCCAGATATCCAAATGTAAGCTTAAAGTATTAATTTTATTTAGGGATGTTTAATTAAAATTTTGTGAGTAGTATTTCTGCTTTTAATAAAAATGGAATCACTTCTATGTAGGATTTGTACTGAAATTTAGAGATATTTCACAAAGTGACCTGGTAAGTAGCATATTTACTTTGAAAATTAATTTTATGAAATTCCAGTGTAAATCATTTGGTTACTTTTATGTAAATTTCTTCTTTTTGAGAGAGAGTCTCACCTTGTTGCCCCGGCTGGAGTGCAGTGGCGTGATCTCGGCCCACTGCACCCTCCACCTCCCAGGTTCAAGTGATTCTTGTGTCTCAGCCTCTCAGTTAGCTGGGACTACAGGTGTGCGCTACCGCGCCCAGCTAATTTTTAGGGAAGACGGGGTTTCGTCCTGTTGGCCAGGCTGGTCTTGAACTGACCTCAAGTGATCCACCCGCCTTAGCCTCCCAAAATGCTGAGATTACAGGCGTTAGCCACTGTGCCTGGCCTCTTTTATGTAAATTTTTAAACCAATGACTTTTATTAATCATGGCTATGAAAACTGAGTTCTATACAGATTCTAATCAACAAATTTTGAAAAGATTATATTGGAAGCACATTTTAAATTTGAACGTTAATGAGAAATAGATGCTTTAGAATGTAAGAGCTGGACCCTTACGAAGTTTCCATCATAAATCAGTTGAGAAGTCTTGTCTAATGTACCAAAGGGTCATTTTTCAGAAGTCGTTATGGGAATATTTAGGAATACTGAGATGATATGTAAATGTTGAAGAATTTAATATGATGAGATGTAAATTTACTATAACATAGGCATTTCTAACAATGCCTCTTGGTTTCAGGGACACTTTGTGAGAAATTTAGGTGATGTTGGAGAGAAAGAGACTGAAACAGAAGTTCTGTTACTTGAACACGATGTTCCCCACCAGCCTTTTTCACAGGCTGTTCTTAGTTTTCTGCCAAAGATGCCCTGGAGCATTACTGAAAAGGTAAGTTGAAAGTAATTTGTAGTGACTTTATAAATTCTTATATCCTCCCTAGTTTTGTTTAATTTCTGTATGTGTTTTTAAATATGTAGACACCACGGGCCCTCTTTCCCTGCATTTTGTTGGGTCTAGCATTTTTAGGAATTACAGAAGAAGTCGTTTGCTTCTTCATTGAAAGGTAAGTTTGTCTATGGGACAGACACTTGCATATGTTAAATGTTTCAAAGGGAAGGAAACCATTAGTTACCATTAGTTACAAATCATATGTGGCGTCTCTCTGCTCCAGTGCAGGAAAAAGAAATGTGATTGTCATCAAGAAAATACAGCTAAATTGTTTTTGTATAAGTATTACTGGTTTCACAAGAGCTATTCATATGTTGTAGTTGTGCTTTGGAAATAATTTATTTGTTTATAATTTCATGTCTTCTAGGACATGAAAAACCGAGAAGACCTGAGGCATCTGTGTATTTGTAGTGTAGACCCACCAGGATGTACTGATATAGACGACGCTCTACATTGTAGAGAACTCGAAAATGGAAATTTGGAGGTATAAATATGTAATAGTGTCCTTACCTAAATGTAGTTCTGTTCTGAGTTCATTTTCTTTTGACCTAGAATAGAATTTGCTTGTTAATTACTCTTGCGAAGTATAATTATAGCTGCAGACTATTGGCCATGTGTCAGAAGTTGAAATGGCAGAGGTGACTGAGTCTTTTTTGAATTTAGCTAAACTTTATCTTACTGAAACTCCCATTAGGTACATTTACCCAATCAAGCATATTGACATCCTTTTATTTTCATCTTTTTAAGGTTGGTGTTCATATTGCTGATGTGAGCCATTTTATTAGGCCAGGAAATGCCTTGGATCAAGAATCAGCCAGAAGAGGAACAACTGTGTATCTTTGTGAAAAGGTAAATGTATTGAATTAAAAAATTTAGCAATCATGGACACCTAAGGATTTTTAAACAGCCATGAATTAGCTAAGAAAAATACATGGAATAAGGTGGCTTTAAATCACTAAATATGTAGAAAATTTTTGTTACCAAGTGGTTCAAATAACAAGTAAAGTATTGTGAAAGTCAAGGGGAAGGTTAAACTTAGTCTCTTAGTGATTTCCATAAAAGTTTAGTTTCTCTTTTCTTTTTTTGGTATTTTAAAAACACCTTGTAGTTTGTATTAAGCATTGGAGAAAGGTCCAGTCATAGAGTGTCAGTTATCAAGTATATACTTACACAGACCAGAGATTTAAAACTTTCAGAGGACAGCTGGGTCGTTAGTATAGAGGACTTAAACTTAGATTAATTGGCATGAAGTCCAATTTTCCTTCATAGCTTTCCTTCTTTAACAATTTTGTGTAAGTACTTTTATAGAAACATTCCTTTTATTTGATCTTTTCTCAATTATCCTATTTATAAAAACCAGAACACTTTTCTTTCCTTGTTTAATTAATATTATTTGAGAATAGAACCTCAAATAAATGTATGGATACAGCTAAGTAATCTGTGGTTCTATTTTTATCTTTTGCAGAGGATTGACATGGTTCCAGAGTTGCTTAGTTCTAACTTGTGTTCCTTAAAATGTGACGTTGACAGGTATTTCTGCATGGTTGTTTTTCCTAGAAGACATTGTATTTACTACTTTAACCCAATTCCCATTAAGAAATACTCTGTATTTTCCTTCATAGGCTGGCATTTTCATGTATTTGGGAAATGAATCACAACGCTGAAATCTTAAAAACGAAGTTTACCAAAAGTGTTATTAATTCAAAGGTTCGTTTCATGGCTAATAATCTCTAATTTTTAAACTTTTTGGTATTTTTTTGAAAACTAAATAAAGTTAAATTTTTAAAAGATTCGTGTATATGTATATATACACATATGTAAAAATATATATTTGAAAAGGGATGTTATGTATAATAGTTTATATGTATATTTACTTAACCTAAAATAGAAAAAACGTATACATATAAATGCCTGTGATATAAACATGGTCTAAAAAAGTTCACAGCTGCAGGCACGTGCTTACACACGTACAGATGCACTTAAATTTACACTAAAACTCATTTGGCTCTTTGCTACCTACTCTCGGAGAAGAATGCGGAACAGGCCACCGGAGTCTTATTGCCAGCTTTCTTGACCTAGCTAATACCAGGCCAAAGTAACCAGCCCCAGCCCCGGTGCCATCACCTAAATTTGAGATTGCTGCCCACTTCTTGAGAATTTTTCAATCAAGCTAGATGCTCTTTTGAACATGTAAAGTGGGTACAGATAAATGTATTTCAGTTTGAGTGGGGGAGGAAGAGTCTTTCTAGGCAGAAAAACAAGTGCTAGGTCTGTGCCCTCAGGATAGAATGGGGGCATTGTTATAGCAAAATTAAGAAGGTTTTTTTTTTTTTTTTTTTCCAGTTATCTGCTTAATTTTTAATATGAGTCAGAAACTAGTTCATGTTGCAGTTGTCCTATATTCAGAAACTTACAAAGTATATATACTTGAGAAGACCAACTGGTGGTTTTATGCCTTAAGTCAAGAACCTTAGTAATTGAAGCTGTTCCTACTTATAAATAGTTAGTGTTTTAAAAGTTAGCAGGTACACTGCTTCTTCACATTTTCTCACAGAAACGATGTTTAATTCACTGTTGGATTTCAGTAGAACGAGCCTGAGATCTTGTTTCTTCGGAATGGAGCCAGGTTGTCTTTCTTGTCCTTTTCCTTTTTTTTTTGTACTTCTCCCAAGAATCCTTTATTTCTCTCTTATTTTGCCCTACATCTTTCTTCAAGGTTTGCCAAGCCGCTTATCTTCTAATGATCTGTTTTCCAAACTTAACCTGTTTTTTTCTGGCCCTTTGGCATCCTTGCTGTTCTGCTAACTAGTGGTTGCAAAGAAAACTGTTAGACTGATAAAGAGTGATGTGTGAATTATTTAAGCCATCACAGTTTGTACTTTTAAGTGAGAAAGACTTTTAGTTCTTTAAGACTTGGTCAGTATAACAAAATGATAAGAAAACAAACCTGGTGAACATATAACATAAAACCTCTTTCAGAGCGGAAACTCTTAGTAGATGAGTTGGCTATCCCAGGAATCTGACCGCACCTGCGTTATCTAACTCTGTTATGCTCTTTCTTCTTTTCACTTATGAAGCTACTCTAAGCAAGAAAAAGAAAAAAAAAAAAAAAGAAAAAAATGGTGGATTTCTCTGAGAGAAATAGGAACAGAAGCAGTTATTTGTATATTTGCATTGTTTATCATTGGGGATTTAACTCTTTTCTACTATGATTTGTCTGGTTTTTACATGCTTAATTTGGGTATTTATTAGATTTCCTGTAAAACATGATGTCTCACCTCCTGCAGTCTTAATTACTTGCGGGAGAATAATGATCATCTGGAAAGGATTTCACATTTGTTATCAGAGAAAGAATCCATCTAACCTTTATGTTTTAGCATTATCTGGGTATTTATACAGTAACTGGAATATACAAGTAAAGTTTAAAGTTTATTTGCTAACAACATTGTCATTTTACCTTTTAAAATATGTTTGTTTATGTTGTATAATGCCTCAGATAAGAATTAATGAACCAGAAATCATAAATGTGAAGTATAGTATCATAGCTAAGAATTTCTATTTCGTTACTGATTTTAGGTTTTCTGAAATCATGGATTTTATGTAGTTAAAGTAGGAGGACATATTGAAAACCATTTTTCTATCATTTATAAGAATTATATAACATACAATTTCTTTTTTAGGCATCTCTGACATATGCTGAAGCTCAGTTGAGAATTGATTCAGCAAACATGAATGATGATATTACCACTAGTCTCCGTGGACTGAATAAACTAGCCAAAATTCTGAAGAAAAGAAGGATTGAAAAAGGGTATATTTTGTTTTTCATAGTATTAAGATAATTTTTATACTCTTTACATTGTTTGATCATAGGCAATAATGAATTATTTAAAAGGGTGAATAGAGACTCCTGTTTCTTCTAGCTTCCATTCATTAATTCATTAATTCATTTATTTATTTGAAACGGAGTTTCACTCTGTCACCCACGCTGGAGTGCAGTGGCACAATCTCAGCTCACTGTAACCTCCACCTCCTGAATTCAAGTGATTCTCCTGTCTCAGCCTCCCGAGTAGCTGGGATTACAGGTGCCCATCACCACGCCCAGCTAATTTTTGTATTTTTAGTAGAGCTGGAGTTTCGCCTTGTTGGCTAGGCTGGTCTTGAACTCGTGACCTCAGGTGATCCACCCGCCTTGGCCTCCCAAAGTGTTGGGATTACAGGTGTGAGCCACTGTGCCCAGCCTCTAGCTTCCTTTTAAGTGTTAGCAACTTGATTCTGGACTGATGTTTGTTCAAGAGTTCCATCCTTGTAATTTGTTGTGTTAAAAAATTGTGTTTGAGTTAAAGATACTGAAGAAATTCCAGGAAGGCAAGAACCCCCTAAGACTCTGTAAATTGTTTCTAATTTTAATTAGAAATAAGTTTCCAGATTGGACATTGGGTTTCAGAGGTTTAAATAAATGGAGATTAGGTCCTCCTTGCACTTTAAATTTTAGAAATTATTTAATTCAGCCTCCTCATTTTTTAGGCAATTAAAAGTGCATAAAAGGAGTCTTCCCAAAGGTCTGACTAGTAACAGATCTGAGTCTTTTAGCTGTTAGGGCATGGCTTTTGCCTAACTACAAAAGGCATAAGGTATAGAGTATTAACTCAGGCATGTTGAAGGAAACCAGTTAAGAGAAATTTGACTCTTAAAAGATGTTGTTGATTATCAGAGGAAACCAAGTACATGACTCTTCCAGATGTTCGTCTCAGAGTTCCCAAGTCCACCTAGGATAGGGTCACAAGCAGTTACTAAAGGTGTGGTGAGTGTGGATTGTACCTTTGTATCATTTCATAAGATGCGCCTATTTACATTCATTAAAATGAATAAAATTAACAACTTAGTTCCTTAGCCTTACTAGCCATATTTCTTTTCTTTTTTTTTTTTTTTAATTTAAGTTCTAGGGTACATATGCACAACGTGCAAGTTTGTTACATATGTATACATGTGCCATGTTGGTGTGCTGCACCCAACTCGTGAGCACCCATCAACTCGTCATTTACATCAGTAACTCCCAATGCCATCCCTCCTTCCTCCCTGCTCCCCATAATAGGCCCCGATGTGTGATGTTCCCCTTCCCATGTCCAAGTGATCTCATTGTTCAATTCCCACCTATGAGTGAGAACATGTGGTGTTTGGTTTTCTGTTCTTGCAAAAGTTTGCTGAGAATGATGGTTTCCAGCTG
>NW_012100987.1:3827483-3827686 GCF_000951045.1 Mandrillus leucophaeus
CCTCCTTGTACCTCTGGTAGAATCCGGCTGTGAATCTGTCTGGTCCTGGACTTTTTATGGTTGGTAGGCTATTAATTATTACCTCAATTTCAGAGCCTGCTATTGGTCTGTTCAGGGATTCAGCTTCTTCCTGGTTTAGTCTTAGGAGAGTGTAAGTGTCCAGGAAATAATCCATTTCTTCTAGGTTTTCTAGTTGATTTGCG
>NW_012100987.1:3830765-3893592 GCF_000951045.1 Mandrillus leucophaeus
ATTTTTTGAATTTCCAGTTTTTCTGCCCTGCTTTTTTCCCCATCTTTGTGGTTTTATCTGCCTTTGGTCTTTGATGACGGTAACGAACTGATGGGGTTTTGGTGTGGGTGTCCTTTCTGTTTGTTAGTTTTCCTTCTAACAGTCAGGACCTCAGCTGTAGGTCTGTTGGAGATTGCTTGAGGTCCACTCCAGACCCTGTTTGCCTGGGTATCAGCAGTGGAGGCTACAGAAGATAGAATATTGCTGGACAGCGAGTGTTGCTGTCTGATTCTTGCTCTGGAAGCTTCGTCTCAGGGGTGTACTCCGCTGTATGAGGTGTGAGGTGTCGGTCTGCACCTAGTGGGCGATGGCTCCCAGTTAGGCTACTCAGGGGTCAGGGACCCACTTGAGCAGGCAGTCTGTCCATTCTCAAATCTCAGCCTCTGTGCTGGGAGATCCACTGCTCTCTTCAAAGCTGTCAGACAGGGTCATTTACCTCTGCTGAGGTTTCTGCTGCTTTTTGTTTTGCAATGCTCTGTCCACAGAGATGGGGTCTACAGAGACAGGCAGGCCCCCTTGAGCTGCGGTGGGCTCCACCCACTTTGAGCTTCCCCGTGGCCTTGTTTACCTACTTAAGCCTCAGCAATGGCAGGTACCCCTCCCACAGCCTCGCTAATGCCTTGCTGTTAGATCGCAGACTGCTGTGCTAGCAATGAGGGAGGCTCCGTGGGTGTGGGACCCTCCCATCCAGGTGTGGGATATAATCTCCTGGTGTGCCGTTTGCTAAGACCTTTGGTGAAGCGCAGTATTAGGGTGGGAGTTGCCCAATTTTCCAGGTGTTGTGTGTCTCAGTTTCCCTTGGCTAGGAAAAGGGATTCCCTTCCCCCTTGCGGTTCCCAGGTGAGGTGATGACTCGCCCTGCTTCAGCTTTCGCTGGTGGGGCTGCACCAGCTGACCAGCACCGATTTTCCAGACTCCCCAGTGAGATGAACCCAGTACCTCAGTTGAAAATGCAGAAATCACCCGTCCTCTGTGTCCCTCACGCTGGGAGCTGGAGGCTGGAGCTGCTGCTATTTGGCCATCTTGCTCTGGTCCTACCAGCCATATTTGAAGTGATCGGTAGCCACATGTGACTAATGACTATCATATTGGACAGGGCACACATAGAACATTTCCATCACTGTCGAATGTTCTGTTGGATAGTGTTTGAGGTAGTTATATACCTATGTCTACTAATACCTCCGTTTTCAGGGAATTTTTTATGTGATCTTAAATATGCAACTTGAAACTGGAAGGATCATTTGAGTGTGCTAAAACCCAGTGGACAGTATTAAATTTGAGCAAAACTTTCACACAAGCTTGTCACTTGGATACAAGAAGAAGATAATTAATTTTTTTGTGTGTGACACAAAACACCACAGAGTTTTTTTTTTAAGCAATGTAATATGCAAATTGAAGCTGTATTTAATAGTTTTAAAGTAAGAATTCGCATTTGTAACATAGCTTTTTAAAACTGGAAAGGATTTTTTAAATTTCAACAGTCTGTATTTTTAATTTGGTTAGTAGATGGTTGCCTACTGGGAAAACATCATTGAATCATTTTAGTCTTAGGGAGAATTGAAAAAAAAAAAGAAAACTATCTTTTGCCTTCTTAAAGTATTAATACTCATGGGTAGACATAACATTTTAGGTGTTCTATGAGGAAAAATGATCAAAATGTGATAAGTATACCTTGCTTTTTATGTCAAAATGCATTAATAAATACATATCAGACCTGATGTAGAGCCTTGTTTTAAGTGCACACTACAAAGCAAGAAAGGAGTATTTTTGAGATTCTCTTTTTTGTATATATTCCTACTATAGTTCTTTTAATACAGGTGAGGAATTGAGGAAGACAAGGACTTAGACTTAGTATTTCACTTAACTTGCTCCATCTTATTTTAATTTTTCTCCTCCCCTTCTTTTCCTTCTCCATGATTGTTCAAGGTTGCCCAGCCTCATTAAAATTTTTAGTTTTAGTTTGATTTAGAGCTGACCTCATGAAAGTTATATCAAGGTATAAGAAACGTTAGACTTGCCTTGCCATATGGGAATTTACTTTCCAAAGGAGAACTTGCCAGCTCATTAAATGAACCATGTGTGTAAAGTCCTGAGCATGAATTGTTTATCTGACACTTAGCACTCAAATATTAATAGCCATCACTACTTGTAACATATTAGTGATAGTAGGTTATCAGTTGCTTCTCTGGTGTAATCTTTGTGGAGGATGCTTTTGAACTGTGGATCTCCTGGTGTTATTAAGCTACCCACAGCAGCTTCCCTTTTGCCCCTCTTTATTGTCCCCTGCCCCAATAACTGTTCTCTGTAGTAAATTAAATACAGCCAATCCCCTTCTTTATATGTAAAAGTGATTAAAAACCTATGTAGCTCAATAAAAACTCATTGGATACAGAAGATACATAAGCCCTTGGAAGCACCGGGATTCAGATTTCCTTGTGTTGCTATTGTCCTCTCTTGTTAAATACATTTTAAATCTACTGAGCTGTTCATGAAAGCCTTACTGAGCTGTTCATGAAAATAGAACATGAAACAGCAGATGGTCATAAAGCCTTCAGAAGAGCAACTATTACATACTTGCTGTAGTCGTTGTCTTTTTTAAAAGAGTATTTCTATAATTTTGTCTTTTATTGGCTTGCTTGACTATAATTTTTCTCTTTAATTTTTATTTAGGGCTTTGACTCTATCTTCTCCTGAAGTTCGATTCCACATGGACAGTGAAACTCATGATCCTATAGATCTGCAGACCAAGGAACTTAGGTTTGTAATTTTTTTTGATGGGCAGTAGATAAGATTTTTTATTTTAAATGTCATGTCTACTATAAGTACTAATAACTAAAACATTTTTATACAAAATAACAATTAGGGTCATGATTTCTACTTTATTTGGCTTACAAAGGACAGAAAAGTAAATTTAAGCTCAGTTTTTCTTCTGTAAAACTGCGTTTAGTCACATAATATAAGAACTTTCAATTTGAATTTGTTTGCTTTGATGTGTGATGTATTAGAACTTGACTAGTAATAGTTATAGTAAGATAAAAAAAGATTACCCTGATTAATTTCTAAAGTAGAATATACTGTAGTGCAGGGGTTCCCAGCCCCTGGGGTATGAGCATTACCACCTGAGATCCGCCTTCTGTCAGATCAGTGGCAGCATTGGATTCTCATTGGAGCGCCAGCCCTATTGTGAACTGTGCATAGGAGGGATCTAGGTTGCATACTTCTTATGAGAATCTAATGCCTGATGAAACCATCGTTTCCTCCCCTCGTCGCATAGAAGAATTGTTTTCCATGAAACCAGTCCCTGGTGCCAGAAAGATGGGGGGTAGGATAGAATAATGGATAGTAGGATAGATAGTAGGGTAGAATAATGGTGAAGATCATGGGCTCTGAAGCCAGACTCCCTAGGTTTGGATGCCTCTGTTGTTACTACTATTATATTGCGAACTAAAGTAGTTATTTGACCTCTGTATGCCACAATTTATTTGTCTGTAAATTGCCTATGACTGATAATGGCACCTACCTCATAGGGTGCTGTGAGGGTGATATTAGCTATTGTTGTTTATTGATTTAGTTAAGATGTAGGAAACAATTTTTTTGTTAAATCAGAGTTTAGGCCTCTTTCCCTGCCTCTTATTTATATTAAGATAATTCTGGAATTCAACATGCATATGCACTTTTCTAATAGATGACCAAGGGTTAAAAATGGGAATATACTCAAATTTTTTACTTAGAACCAATATGTGCTTTAGTGCTATTATAATATCTAAAAATCCCTTATAGTAGAACTTCTATGTATGTCTAATGTTAATGCTAATAATGAGCCCAGTACTAAGAGCTTTTATGAGCAAAAGGTTGACACTAGCTTTGCCAAAGTAAAACGTCAGTCATTTCTTCTTACCAAGAAGAAGAAAGAACACATTTCTAAGATGTCCCCATATGATTGGAGGTCTTTCTAATATTTTTTAAATGAATATAGTTTAGAAATATTGTTAAGAAGTTACAAGATGAAACCTGAATGAAAGGTTAATACTGTGTGTTCATTGACTTGCAAGACAGAAAGCACTATATCGACAGAAGATGGATCATTTTCTAAACTAACCTGAAAATGGATGTGAATAACTATATAGAGAATGACAGCAGTATCAGATTGGTTGAGAGTTTTGAAGTCAGATTGTGTGAACTCAAATTCTCATACTGCTAATAACTCTCACCTTGAGCAAGAGAATAATGAACATATCCTCAGTTTTCTCATCTGTAAAACAGTGTGTGGGGGGTGTGTGTGTGTGTTGAGGGCGGGATGTACTTATAGCACACTGACTGACCCATTAGAAGTATCGAAATTAGCTATTATAAATATGGCCTCTTCATTTGAGTAATTTATTGTTAAAAATTTTGGTTTTTAAGCCAAAATTTGTATGATCTAAATAGCTTTTAATTCTTGTAAACTTTATTGATTTACAATTAAATAAAAATATTTTTGGACCTAGTAAAAATGCTTGTTTTCATTTTATATATAAATAGAGTAGTAAAGCTTCTGTTTTTGAGTGCAATTTTGTTGTTGTTTTTTGACACAGAGCCTTGCTCTGTCACCCAGCCTGGAGTGCAGTGATGCAATCTCGGCTCACTGCAACCTCCACCTCCTGAGTTCAAGTGATTCTCATGCCTCGGCCTCTTCAGTACCTGGGACTACAGGCATGTGCCACCAGACCTGGCTAATTTTTTTATATTTTTAGTAGAGTCGGGGTTTCGCCATGTTGGCAAGACTGGTCTCGAACTCCTGGGCTCAAATAATTTGCCCGCCTCAGCCTCCCAAAGTGCTGGGATTACAGGTGTGAGCCACTGCAACTGGTTGAGTGCAATTTGTATAGTCTCCTCTAGCATGTAAGATTTGCTCTAGCATGTAAGATTTACTCATGCAGTAGTTGCATAATAAGAGATTGTTAGCAGAGTAACTGAGAGATGAAAGAATCGTAAGTTATTTAAAATACAAATGTACACAGACATATGAATGTTTACATAGGAAATGCTCTTATTATCTTCTTTGTAACAAAGGTAACCTGTGAAAAAATATGATATATAGAAGTCTCAGATTCTTTTTTTGTTTTGTTTAATGCTTTTTCCATTGGCAGGGAAACAAATTCCATGGTTGAAGAATTTATGTTACTTGCCAATATTTCTGTTGCAAAAAAAATTCATGAGGAATTTTCTGAACATGCTCTGCTTCGAAAACATCCTGCTCCACCTCCATCAAATTATGAAATTCTTGTTAAGGCAGCCAGGTCAAGGGTAAGATCCTATAGTTTGAAAAATCATCTATTTGTGTTTTCATCTACCTGTTGTTCTAAATAATTTACATTCATATTTCCATAAAGGTTTTATTGTTTGTTAATAAGAATATGCCAATAGTTCTTTTTTCTTTTGTTTTTTTCTTTTTTGAGACAGGGTCTCACTGTCACCCAGACTGCAGTACGGTCGCACGATCTCGGCTCACTGCACCCTCCATCTCCCCGTCCTAAGCCCTCCTCCTGCCTCAGCCTCTGGAGGAGCTGGGACTGCAGGCGCACACCACCATGAGTGGCTAATTTTTTGTATTTTTGTGGTAGAGATAGGTTTTCACTATGTTGCCCAGGCTGGTCTCAAACTCCTGGACTCAAGTAATTGTCTCATCTCGGCCTCCCAAAGTGCTGTGCTGGGATTACAGGTATGAGCCACCGCACCCAGCCTAATGTTTTTCACCGTATGCTAAAGCCAGATGTTTAGACTAAGATATATGCAGCGTCCTGGTCATATAAAACTCTTCCATATTTCCTTGCCTTTATGCATGTTTCATATGTCTATGTTGCTTCATGGCTCCTGTCAACCGCTTAACTTTACAAATAATGTATTTTGTTTTTGTTTTTGGGTTTTTTTGGTTTTTTTTACTTCGACTCAGTTAAATCCTTTACATTTCATGTTCGTAAGAAAAGTATGTTTATTCCATACATGGAAAAGAGGAAACTATAGAAGGAGCACATTTTTTCAGCCCTGTATACCCACTGCTTCTTGTTAGTAGATTTTCAGTTATGGGTGCTTACCCCTTGGGTGACTATGGCTTACATTGCTTTTCCTTGGATTACCTAGTTAGGCCCTATCTTTCTCATCTAGAAGAGAGGGAGCAGTAATGTTGGACTGCAGAGCATTAGTCTAACACGATGGCATTGGTTTCTGATTTTTAGATCAGACCTTTATGGCATGCATGCCCAGCTTCTCCAGATTCATAGGAATTGAATCAGCTTCTCACTCCTCTGCTCCAAGGCTTACTCTGTAAATAGGAATTTTTTTTCCTTCACTATCTTACTTCTTCCAAAGACCTAAGAGAAGAGATGTATATTTGACTCATCTTCCTAGGGTAGAACAAGGCAGCTAAATTTGATGAATCCCAACATTGTTCTAATGGAACTGTAGTGACCAGTACAGTTTTGTTTCTGGCTATTACTTCTACTTTGAAGGGAAGGAAAATAACGAAAACATGATGTTTGTTCAGTCAGATCAGTTATATTTTGAAGACATAATGGTACTGACTTAGAAATGTTTAATATGGTGCTCTTCCTTTCTTTTTGTTTACAGAATTTGGAAATCAAGACTGATACAGCCAAGTCTTTGGCTGAGTCTTTGGATCGGGCCGAATCTCCTACTTTTCCATATCTAAACACTCTGTTGAGAATATTAGCCACTCGCTGTATGATGCAGGCTGTGTACTTCTGTTCTGGAATGGATAATGATTTTCATCACTATGGCTTAGCATCTCCAATATACACACATTTTACTTCACCCATCAGAAGGTATTTTTTTATGAAATTAAAGGAGATAGAAAATAGTTAATTTTGAATTTTAAAAGCACATATTAGTACTGACATACTACGGTTCTTATTTCTCCTTCATCTGTCTAGATACGCAGATGTCATCGTTCATCGGCTTTTGGCTGTGGCTGTTGGGGCTGACTGTACTTATCCAGAGTTGACAGACAAACACAAGCTTGCAGATATATGTAAAAATCTAAATTTCCGGCACAAAATGGCTCAATATGCCCAACGTGCATCAGTGGCTTTTCATACCCAGGTATTTGCCTTCTGTCGATACTGCTAGAAAAGATGAAGTTTTGTTCATTTTTAATTTAATTTCAATTTCTTTGTTAATTTCAAAATATTTTAAGACTAAATAAGTTGTATGTTATTTTACAGTTATTTTTCAAAAGCAAAGGAATAGTAAGTGAAGAAGCCTATATTTTATTTGTAAGAAAGAATGCCATTGTGGTATTAATTCCAAAGTATGGTTTAGAAGGGACAGTCTTTTTTGAAGAAAAGGACAAACCAAACCCACGGCTTATTTATGATGATGAGGTACAGTATTTCTCATGTTTGTTTTCTTTTCTGGGGGCACTTTTTCTTTGGGAGTTCATAAATGGTACCCATAAAGCATAAAATTATTTTTTGTACCCTGAAGAATTTATCCAGATCTCCAAATACATGCCAGGAAATCTACGTTTAATTTTGCCAACTAAGCTATGGTTTTACTCACAATTTCCCACCACTATATATCTTCTCATATGCAGTTGTTGTCTTTGATTTTTTCTTTTATACTATGTAAAGTTTTGCCCTACATGCACCAATAAAGTAAAGGAATAAATGACTATTTACAACTCAGGGAAGAAACTTTTTTTTTTTTTTTAACTTACTTCCAGTGTTTCTTATGTGACACACATACTCCCTATTCACCTTAGGAGAACCACAGCCCTGAGAGAATATTTGAACAATAAACTGGCCAAAGTACCTTTGTGTTCCTCTACTAAACTAAAAATTTCCTATTTATTAGTGAGTTGATAAATTAATCACCAAGATTTTAATGAACATATATATATATTAGAACTATCTTAATGGAGAAAGTATGCACATAAATAGGTCATATTTATGTGAGACTACTAGCTTTATGGCCTTTGTTATGTAGAACACGTAGATGCTTACTAATTTTTATATTTAAACTTTCACTATGTAAGATAAATTGTAAAGGGTTAGAACAAAGCCTCAAATGTAAGGAAGCAATTAAGAATGATAAAATGTGTTTTGTTTAGATACCTTCACTTAAAATAGAAGATACAGTGTTCCATGTATTTGATAAAGTTAAAGTGAAAATCATGTTAGACTCATCTAATCTTCAGCATCAGAAAATCCGAATGTCCCTGGTAGAACCACAGGTAAGGCCAAACTTAATATTTCCTTGTTGTGATGGAACAAACAGTACATATTTTGTCAGAGAGAGGGACATAGTTATTTCTGTTTAATGTTAGAGGGAACCCTATAAGTAGTGTAGAAACCAAATATTTGCATAGCAAATCCTGTTTTCTCATTGATTTCTTTAGGCCACGGGATTCTAGACATCTGAGATTCTGCTCAGGTCTTTGGTGGCAAAATAAAAAGATCTTCCATTCTCCTGCCTAGTCTTTTCTGTCTAGAAGTTTTGAACTCTGCACTTTGAAGATGAAGTGTAGGTTTTTCACCTAAGATACTGGTTCTTAACCTTTGTCCTTCCCCAACACACTTGAAACCTCTGATTCTGTCGATCACAGTGGCTCCCCATGGGGAAGGCTGTTTTATAGTTAAAAAGAACACTTCCTAAATGACATGCTTCTCACCTATTGAGACCATGTCTACCTTCTGCATTTTTGAACCACTGTTACTTTTTAAAATACATTCTGTGTATAAAACCTTTAATTAGCCCCCTTTCCCCTCCCTACCACTACATCCTTTTAAATTTGAAACTGGCAGTGGGGACGGGGAAGATGAGGATGAGATGTATTTTATCCTTTAAATCACCTTATTTCCCCCCATTTGCATTATCTTAGATACCAGGAATAAGCATTCCTACTGATACTTCAAACACAGACCTTAATGGACCAGAGAAAAAGAAGATAAAGCTTGGAAAATAGCTATATTCAACAGAAATCTTCAAAGACTGGTTTTATTTTTAAAAGAAAAAACTTGAAAGAACACTTCTAAGCCTAAGTGTGTGATACAGTTTGTTACTTTTAAGTACATTTTAATAATTTCAGACATTTGCATTTTTATTGAATGGTTGACTGTATCTGTCCCATCATACTGCTTTACTTCTGGGTTGAACAGAATTATTTATGCAGAATAATTCAATTGAATATCCATCACTTAAATACAGTGACAGGATAGCAACTTCAGGGATCTGTAAAGATCATTTAAATGGAGTGCTCATCTCATTGAGGAGCAGATTAATTTTGCATAAGTACTTTGATTATTTAATATTTGTAGGAAAAAACTTTCATTTTCCTACAGAGGAAAATAGAACAATCTTAGAAGCAAGGAACAATCTTCTTTTCTAAGTCTTGGAAGCTGTCAGTGTTGAGGATGTAATCTCCTTTGCCATCTTTAATTCACCTAATTTACACTAAGTATTCTCTTACTGTCTTTAAAAGCTTCCTGTATTTTATTAGTGGTCCTTGAACAACTGTGAATGTTTGGGAATTGGTAGAAAGGCAAGAAGTAGTATATTTTGACCTGACTGGAAAGATGGTTGTTTTTATTACCAGGTAATAAGTGTGATCATCATTGTTGAACTTCAGCTCCAGTGTCTCTCCAGAATAAGACATTGGCATTCAAATGTCTGTATCTTGTTACTTACAAAATAAAACACAGATAATTAGTGGCTTTTAAATTGTAGTTGTATCAGTGTATGTACACGAGGGGAACTGTATAAAGGCATACTAAAGCGAACAGATTAAAATAAGTATTATTAATAAAATTTGGTGTGCCAAACTACTTCCTTTGCTAATCACAGAGATTGGTAATGATTAAATTAATGCCTTCAGGAATATTTTGGGATAGGGTTGCCTTAAAACGTTTTACCTGGCTTATTTATTCAATTTCTAAAGCACTTACGGTGTGTCAGGTTCCACTCAAGTAAACTCTGTCTTCAAAGGAGCTTGCAGTATAGTGAGAAAAGCCTGGCAAGTAAATCAGCAGGTATACCAAATAGGTAGTCATTTAGGCACTCAGTAAATGTTGACTAATTTTTCCAGTTTCCTATTACTGAGGAAAACTTCCATACATTGAGACAGAAACTTGTGTCAGTTGGAGGAAAATAGACTTGAGTAGCCTTTGGTCCAAGTAAAATGGGTCAATGACACTAAGAGTAGGAGTCAAAAAACCTTTTCTGTGAGTGCTGGAACATTTTAGACTTTGTTGGCTATGGTGTGTATTGCAACTATAGTACACAACTCTGCCGTTGATAGTGTGTAAGGAGCCATATACAATACATAAACAAATCAACATGACTGTGTTCCAACAAAGCCTGATTTGTTAAGTTTCATATATAGTCATATGTCACTTAATGACAGGGATACGTTCTGAGACATGTCACTTGACAATTTCATCATTGTGTGAAAATCATGATGTAATTACACAAACCTAGATGGTATACCCTCTGGTATCCTATATGGGACAACCTGTGGCTCCTAACCTACAAACCTGTATGGCATATTACTGTACTGATTGCTGTAGGCAGTTGTAACACAGTGCTAAGTATTTGTATATCTAAGCATATCTAAACATAGAAAAGGTACAGTAAAAAAAAATATAGGTATATATAAGATATAAAATGGTACACCTATTTAGGACATTTACCATGAACAAGTTGGCAGGACTGGAAGCTGGCTCTGGGTGAGTCAGTAAGTGGTTAGTGAATGTGAAGGCCTATATTACTGTGCACTACTGTAGGCTCTTATAAACACTATACACTTAGGCTACGTAAAGTAATTTCACTATGATGTTACCATGGCTATGTCCCCAGGCAATAGGAATTTTTCAGCTCCATTGTAATCTTACAGGATCATCATGATATATTTGGCCATTGTTGACCAAAAGTTATGCAGCATGTCATTATAATTTTGATGTCACAAAACATTACTCATTTGATTCTCCCCACCCCTGCCAACCATTTAAAAAACTTTGCCGGCTAGGTGCAGTGGCTCACGCCTGTAATCCTAGCATTTTGGGAGGCCGAGATGGGTGGATCACCTGATATCAGGAGTTCGAGACCAGCCTGGCCAACATGGTAAAACCCTATCTCTACTAAAAATACAAAAACTTAGCTGGGTGTAGTGGCAGACGCCTGTAATCCCAGCTACTTGGGAGGCTGAGGCAGGAGAATCACTTTAACCTGGGAGGCGGAGGTTGCAGTGAGCCGAGATCGCACCACTGCAGTTCAGCCTGAGCGACAAGAGTGAGACTCTTGTGGTGTTCATGGTTAGTGTGTTGAAGATGAGCCAGGTACATAACGCGGCACATTTTCTGCAGGTCAGCAGTAATATTTCAGGGTACAGTTGAGGAGGAAAGAAGAAAATGACACATTGATAACATAGGTCTTTATTTCCTAGGGGTACATATGAATTATTCCTTTTTGAATGAGACAGTTTTTTAAAGTTGATTTATAAATACAAAAATACATTCTCCAAAGATGGTATTTCCAAACTCTTATATACGCATCTACTCCCAACATGGATATGTTTTTTTTTAAAAAAATAGTTGTATATAACATACATATCTGCCCCAGTGTTACTTCACAGGCCTATGCCCTACAGGAACTCCACTCTCCGAGCCCCACTTTTTCTCTTCGTTCTCCCACACTCTTATTCTCCCACATCCCTACCCACGTTTGAGCTGGAAAGGATGTCCCTACCCTAGGCATGAGGTATATTATTCTGGGCACCACACATTTGCCCCATAGATAACAATACATGTGATGATGTCGCTAGTACTACCTTTCCAGTATTTACATATTTAAAAGTAGTAACTAGAACAGTTATCACAGGAACTAAGAATTTTCCCCACGGAGGTGAACAGTTTAAGAACTAAAATTTCAGGAAACCTGTTTAATTTCCTTTTTTGTATCTTCGATAAGTTTTATATCTAAGATTTCTGGGTTATAATTCATCTGTATGTTCAAGCTTTTATGTAAAAATATATAGTGCCTTCAGTTTTAACATAGTTTCTTCACATGTTCTCAGAACTGCTAAATTCAGTGCTATCAGAAAGGCTTAATAAGTAGTTCATTGACCCTGTCAGATAGGAGCACTCAGCTCTGTCACAATTTGTTGTTAAACACATCACTCAATGTTAAGTATAAAAATATTTATTGATAAAAAATAAATTTATAATTCAGCAACTTGAAGTTCCAGGAGCATTTCCGTTGTTCCTATGTCAGTAAGCCCTTGATTTTTCACATTATGGAGGGAAAGCGAAAAATGTTACTTGAAGTAATTTTTTCCCCAATCACCATCACATTGATCCTGTGCACAACGATATATGTGAGGAACTCTTAAGCTTAGTCTTTGATTCTTATTCTATGGACTGCTGCACTGAAAAGGACTTGCTGTTTTCATCCAACACCTCTGCGTTGTGTGGTCTTCCTGTGAAAAAGAAGACAACACCTCGTTTTCAGTTTTAGTAGGACCACTTGAGGATGCAATTATCGGAACTGTTTTTAAAACCTAAAAGCACGTTTCTTTAGCTGAACTCTGAAGGTACAGTAAAGATGCAGTATTTTATAAATCAATATTCTGTATCAAAAAGAATTCCAACGCTTTGAGAGGCCAAGGTGGGAGGATCGCATGAGCCCAGGAGTTTGAGACTAGCCCTGGCAACATAGTGAGACCCTGTCCCTACAAAAAATTTTAAAAAGCTGGGTGTGGTGGCACATGCCTGTAGTCCCAAGCTACTCGGTAGGCTTAGGTGGTAAGACTGCTTGAGTCTGGCAGTGAGCTGTGGTCATGCCACTACACTCTGGCCTGGGTGACAGAATGAGACCCCGTCTCAAAAAATAATAATAATAAAATTTTTAAAAATCCTCCATGTATCTCTACTTATGTTTAGATAGATAACTACATCTGAAACAGGATGGATTTTGTTCAGGTTAATATTAGAAGAGACCTTCTCTGATACTACTTACAACAGAAAGGCAATTTGCTCGTACTACATACAACAGAAGGGAAAACTAAGGTGGCCTCCCTATCAAACTTTGGTTGCACATTTTGCTGATATTTATAGTATTTTGTAAGAAACTGGCATACAACAGCAGTGCGAGGTGGTTCACACTGGTAGTTCTAGCTACTCAGGAGGGTGAGGCAGGAGGATTGCTTGAACCCAGCAGTTCAAGGCTGCAGTGATTTATGATTCTATGACTGCACTCCAGCCTGGGTAACTTAGAGTAAGACCCCGTCTCAAAGAAAAAAAGAAAAAGAAGAAATGGCATACAAGGCTGTGCATGTTGGCTCATGCCTGTAATCCCAGCACTTTGAGAGGCTGAGGCAGGAAGACTGCTTGACACCAGGAGTTTGAGACCAGCCTGGGCAACACAGTAGGCCGTGTCTCTACAAAAAAAAAAAAATACAAAAGAAATTGGAATATAAAATTAAAGACTGTCCTGACTAGTGCCTGAAATTATGAGTTTCTTCAAGTAGGAATATATAACCTTTATCTGGAGGGTTCAGTGAATGCCCTCATCAAATATATGCTACCTTTGTACACTTTGTAGTATGTCAGATACTTGTGTTACTATATTCAGAGTAAACAAAATATTTCAAGGCTATTGGATTTCAAGAAAATAGGCTTTACCTTTTAGTGTTTTAAATTTCATATAGTTTCTCAATAGTACTATTGTCTAATAATTGAAATTATTTTATATTTCTAATCTAAACAATATTAGGTTTTCTCTATATTTTCTCTGTACCTTCATATTAAATGCTTGAGATATACTCTCAACTTCACAGGTTTGTGCATCACTTTCTTTGCAGTAACTTTCTGCCCCAACTGTATCCGTAATATTGCTTCCACAATTCTGCGTATTATAGCCACTATCCATCTGACAGGAGAAAAAAGAAAAAAATATATTGTGAGGAACTTAAAAGTCAAATATTTAAATAAGTAAACCACTATAAACTGTCACTCACTACATCTGAACGATCCTAACATGATCATGTTGAACAAAATTCAAAAGTAATACACAACTATAAAAGGTAGTTCTGCATAGTACTGATTACTGTAGTCATTTTATAATTCCTTCCAATGAAATATATCTTGTAACTTCCTTAAGAATCAGTGAATAGTCTACTGACAAAATGCTTTCCTGTTACTTTGTGATCATACCTAGTAGACGACAATGAGTATTACAACTAACTTCACCTTCCAAGGCATTTTCCAGGCTTGTCTCTTAAATGGCTTGGACGCAGCTCTAAATAAAATCTACCAAAAAGGCATGCTGCCTTTAAAAAGGTTATACTGTATTCACACCTAGTTGTTCACAATAATGCCACATATATAATGGCTCTAGATGTTAGTTCAGTTTTTCATATTAATAAAAATTGTAGCATCCTAAGATACACTTTTTCAGTGCAAAAGAACAAAAAAGAAAGATTCTAGCCAATTTCCAGCTTGACATACATAAAATAACACTTATTGAGTGTCTCTAAAAAGGCCAGGCACTATCTGTATATATTTAATATCTTTTTCTCCTTTCGACAACCCTATTACTTTACTAGAGAAGGAAATTAAGGCTTAGAAAGGTTAACTTTCACAGTGTCATCCAGTGATGAGGTGATGAAGATGTGAGACCTCAGTCCAGGTTCTGTTCACTGCACAACACTCCATTTACCTGTATAATGCTGAGCACCAAAGAAAGCAATCCACAAGGGAATCACTTTGCATTTAAGCCCTCCCTGCAAGTTAGCATCAGAGGGAAGGAAAAAGCTGACTCTCATTTTGTTTCCCTCACAAAGGTACAGACTAGCCGAGAAAATGCAGTCTATCAGTTATAATCCTGAAAACTGGGAAAAATGTTCCCAGTTTTCAGGGCTGGATACATATCTGCTTACTACTGGAGGTCATGTTCCATTACAACAAAAGTCTTGTGACGTATAACATTTTTGGGGGAAAGCCTTGTTCTGCTATCATTCAATAGCTACTTGATCAAAAACATAAATGTCAGATTGCTCCCAGAGATTCTGACAATAGTTCTTCCTTCTAATATTCATCACTGCCAAATAGCTGGCTTATAATGCAATACTAATATGTAACTGGATATATATGGAAAGAAAAGTTACTCATTAGTACAGCAGAAGTAAGGCATGTAGGGAGTTTGTCCCACACTATGGGAAGAGCAGGATCCATGGGAGCCAAGTTGAGATGGTGGCTGACTTCACTGTCTCTCATCTAGACTTCTGCTAATGTCAGTGCCTAATATGTACCAACCAGGCAACAGATACCTTGTTATCCCCCATAGGCATCAAGGTAGGCATCAATCTCACTTTATAGCTAAGAAGGATGAGGGGATACAAATTAAGAAGTCGTGTTCTATTCACTGCTATGTAAATCTTGCCTTAAGATCCCACAGCCTGGAAATAAAAGAACTCGAATTCAAACTTGGTTCTCATTGCAAACTTTACATTCCAGTTGGGCAATGGTGCCTTTAAATGGTGTCTCTATGTCAGTCATCTAACATGCACTTTGTTACTAAATTTATTTTTCTACCACATAAATCAGACGTTACTGTCTTTTAAAACATTTAATTGGCAACAGTTGTGCCCTGTGATAACATTCCTTGACATCTGGTCCCAGCACTTTAGCCCTTCCCTCATCATTCTCAGTCCCCCTTGTTTGTTACCATTCAGAGGACCTTGCCTCCCATTACTACTTACATTTTTGCTTTCATTATTATTTTAAACTGACACACAATTACACACATTTATGATGTACGTGATAGTTTGATATGTTTACAATGTGTAATGATCAAATTGGGGTAATTAGCATATCCATTAACTCAAACATTTATCATTGTGTTGGGAACTTTCAAAATCTGCTCTTCAAGCTATTTGAAAATATACCATAAATTGTTAATTACACTCACCCTATAGTGTTATAGAACACTAGAATGTACTCCTATCAAGCTGTACTTTTGTATCCATTAACCAACCTCTCCCTATCCCAGCTCCCTCTACCCTTCTCATCCTCTACTACCCACCACTATTCTACACTCTTCTATGAAATCAACCTTTTTAGCTTCCTCATATAGAAGTGAGAACATGTGGTATTTATCTTTCTGTGCCTGGCTTATTTCACTTAATGTCCTCCAGTTCATCCGTGTTGCTGCAAATGTAAGGATTTCATTCTTTTTTATGGCTGAGTAGTATTCCATTTTGTATATATACCACATTTTCTTTATCCATTCACCTATTAATGGACAGTTAGGTTGATTCCATATTCTGGCTATTATGAATAGTGCAGCAATAAACACTGGAGTGCAGGTATCTCTTTGACATACTGATTTCCTTTCCTTTGGATATATACCTACTAGTGGGATTGCTAGATCACATGGTAGTTCTATTTTTAGTTTTTTGAGGAACTTCCATAATAGTTGTACTAATTCATATTCCCACCAACAGTGTTCAGGCACTGTTTACTATTATATTAATCACAATGATCATGCTAATATCCTGTAATCCTATTATTATCCCCATTTAAAGAAGAGTAAACAAGCTGAAAGAAACTGTCACTTTCTGGGATTTATAAAGCTAATGGAGCTGGGCTATAAACTGAAATCTGCCACTACGGTTTCCCAAGCCCATGTTCTTTAATGCCATGCTCGCCCCTCAACTAAATACATTTGCACCCACACCCATCCTGGCACCCTGGCCTTTAAACATGGAAGAGTTACTGTGGGTACTCCTATCAGGGCTCAGATTCTACCCCCTCTTGCATGCCTCAGTTCCCTCAATTATAAAACAGATCACCATTTGACAGATGACAATATCTATTATCTAGTAAGAGAAGTTAAAAAATGAATGGAATATCCCTGCAAGTGTAATCAAGTATAGATTGTTTGACAAGTTAGTAGTGACAGTTATGGGAGAATATGCTACCCACAGCTTCCAAAGGTTAGTTGGATTGGATGATGATTAAGGTGTATTTCAACAAAAGTATTTTTGTAATTCCTCTATAAATGCTCTGCTAAAAAAGAGAGAGAGAAAGTGAAAAAAAGGCAGAGAGTAAAAGAAGCAAACAATGCCTTTAAGGCATATACTTTTAAGCCTGTATGTGCTTTTTTCTATTTATGAAACCAACTTCAGAGAAGCAAAAATATGTAAAAGTGATTCTAGTATAATCTTTTTTGAGCAATGAAGCTGTAAGTCAGGATAGGCAACAGAAGCATAAAAATATGAGCAAAATACTATATTTAATTTTGGGTCATTTAGAATCCTTCCCGGAGTTTTAACTTCAGCATGCCAAAACTGACACCACCAAAGCCTTATAGGGTTGGTGTGAGAATTAAATGAATTAATAAAGTAGTTAGAAGAATGCCTGGTATATCAAAATACCATGTGAGTATTAGCTATTATTATGAGTCAGTATTAACTTTTGGATTAAACAACATGGACTGTAAAGCCAGACTGCCAGGATCAAATCTCAGCTCTTCCACTTACTACTTGTATAGAAACTTTAGGTAATTTACTTAACCTCTCTGACCCTCAGTTTCCTCATCTGTAAAACAGGGATAACAGTACACATACCTCACAGGATTGCTGTAAAGATTCAACAAATTAAAACATGTAAAGGTCTCAGAATAGGACTTGGCATATAGTAATGCTACATCAGTGTTAGATGTTATTGCTATCCCCTTCTGATATTTGAAGTTCCTTCAAAATTCTCAGCTCAAAGAACACAACAATAAATGGAACAAATGCCTTTCCAAAGTGCTGATTATGAAGTATATGTATCTGTCAAATGAATCAGGTTTTCCAGTTGTTGGAGACATTGCAAAATTGGAAATGTATAATTTCATGAAAAATGTTGCTATAAATCACATTTCTAAAAGAAAGGTACAAAAATGCATACATAAAAAAAACTCTAAGGTCGGGCACGGTGGCTCAGCCTGTAATCCCAACTACTCAGATGGCTGAGGTAGGAGAATCCCTTGAACCCGGAAGGTGGAGGTTGCACTGAGCCAAGATCACGCCAGTGCACTCCAGCCTGGGTGACAGAATGAGACCCCATCTCAAACCCCCCCCCCAATAAAAAGGGGCTCTAAACTCTGTTTATCCCCCCTAAATCACATAAAGGAAAAACAAAAATGATTTTAGTTTTAGAATACAAATACTATACCAGACCTTGCATGTTTTGGGGGACTGGATCCACATAAAACAGTGATGAATTCTGCCTGATGCTAGCAGGAATGATTTCTCTAGAGCAGGCTAATTCCTTTTCTGCCATCATCTTTTCCTACTCCATATAAATATCAGTTAATGTGAATATAAAATATGACTTATCAGTCATAATTAAAATAAATTTACTCTTCTCATATCACTTGGTATTGATATTTTTTAAAAATATTATATAGTAGTCCTCATGTTTAATCCATTATCTTTCTTACACTATAATCTTAGAAAAGAAAGGATAAAGAACACCAAGGCAGTGAGGAAGGGGCTATAGAATACTAAATACCTTACCTGAATGTTACTGCTTTCACAAGGAATGACACTGCTTTCAGCAAGAGGTGACATGCACATATGAGAGTTTTCAATACTGAAGGCAATGCCACTCACAAAATCAGTCATGGGTAAACTGCCATTATCAACCGGCTCCTTAATCCAAGTGTTCTCATCTGCTATCTCTATAGGATCAACCATATCCACAGTGTTATTGTCTTTTTCCCTTTCAACATCCTGCAACAGTGCTAATTCTTTCTCGGAAGCACTGGACTGATTTTGTGTAACAGACACGGCAGTCACAACCAAATGTGTACCGTGTGTAGAAGCCTCACTACTAAACTGCTGTAGGTGTATTCCCGCAGCATCCATGGCTGGTGATGAGACATCTGTGGAAGGAATAGTCTCTTTATCTTCCTCATCTTCACCTTGAGTCTCAAGAGTAAAAGGTATCTGAATCAGTGAGGTCCGATACTGAGTACCACCTCTATACATCTCAAGTCTCATAGGAGACCAATTTTTAATTGGCGAGCAGCCATCTATATAAGGACTTCTGATACACGGATTAGTAATCCCATTAGAATTTGTTCCAGATGAAGCATCAGGAGAATGAACAGTAAACTTCCGTTGTTCTGAAAGGTGGGAAGGGAAAAAAATCATGTCATAAAAACATGAAAATGGAAAAGTCAGTACTAAATGGTAATCATGTTTCATGCCAGGAAAAACTATTTCTCTAACAGTTGTATTGTTTACCAAAGTGAAATTCTGATGTCAAAAACAATAGCACAAATGGATGTGTCTTAATAAGCAGGATGAGGCTCTTAAAAAATAATTTCTTTGGCACTGTCTTTTTTTTCTTCTTTTTTTTAAATATGGTCTCACTCTGTTGCCCAGGCTCACTCTGAGGTGATCCTCCCACCTCAGCCCCAAGTTAGCTGGAACTACAGGCGTTCCACCATGCCTGGCTAATTTCTGTTTTGTTTTTTGTTTTTTTTTGTAGAGATGGGTTTCACCATGTTGCCCAGGCTTGTCTTGAACTCCTGGGCTCAAGCAATTCACTGGCTTCAGCCTCCCAAAGTGCTGGGATTACAGGTGTGAGCCATCGCATCTGGTCACTTTCTCTTTTTTAATTAAATTATTTTACTCACTGAGAATTATTTGCTCATGAGTATATTGCTATTATACTAAAGTTGTTCATATACAATGAAAATCCCTAGCAAATCAGCTGAAACCTACAACTTAACAGCTGTACCTGGCAAATGAAAAATGTGAAAATACATGTGTTTATGTAAAATGCCATAAGCAACACGAAAAAACAAACAAAAAACTGGAAAATATCTGCAACAATAAAGAGCCTAACAATGATAATCAGAATGATAAAATTGTTTTAAAACTGTAAAAAATACTTTTTGTAACTTAATTAGCGTAATAAAAACAAAAGTTTTAAAAATGGACAGAAGCACATAAACAACCTTTCCAATGGTAAACATGCAAATGAAAAGTGTTCAGCCACATAAAATAATAAAAATATGAAAGTTAAAGCAAAGGAAGGTCATTCATTTAATAGTAACATTGGTTTGAACAAACAATTCCCCCTAAAAACCATAAATGACAATAAATATTTGGGAAGAGCTTAATGTCATTAGTGACCAAAAATACAAAATTTAAAGCAGTGAGAGATCTTTTTGTAATATGCCAAATTTGTAAACATCAAAAATCATAGCAGTGATTCTCGCTGGGAAGAAATGACTTTCTTACAAACCACTGATGAAAATTTCAATTGGTACAAACTTTTATGAGGAAAATTTGGCAAGATTCATCAAAAGCCTTAAAAACATTCACCCACTTTGACCAAATAAGTTCACTTCTGAGAATTTAATCTAAGGATATAAACATGTATAATATCATGTATACATAAAGATATTAGTTTTGTGACAAAGAAAACTTAGAAAAATTTAAATGTTTATCAGTGGTTGAAAACAAATGATGCATTCATATGAAATATATAGCAATTCAAAGTTGTGCTTTGAGACAATTATAAATGACTTGAACAACCTATGAAAATACTCATAGAATGCTTTGTGAAAACAGCAGGATCTAGAACCATCTATATACATGTATATACATGTATGTAACCGTATGTGTATATGCATATATACACAAAGACAAGCAAAATAGTTTTCACTTTTCCAATTTTTTGTACTAAGAAGTTTTTAAAAACTGTGACTAGTTTTCAAAAAGTGCTATAATTTTTTCAAAGAGAAATTCATGTATTGCAAAGAGAAATGTGTAAATTTCCACACATCATGTTTACATTAAAAACCTTAATCAAATATACCTATACAAAATGTGAATATTACCAAAGTCTAAACCTACAGGTCAGAAGGCATATGAAACCAACTTGTCTCTAAAATTGCTATATTTCTTTTGATAGTGTTTGATGTAAATATTGCTAATTAAAGTAACCGTATTTAACACTACAGTAGAAATTGGTTGAGAATTTCAGCCTTTGAAGGTAAATTGTTCTTTTATTTAAAATTCAAAGTTTCTAAATATTAGAAGGTTAGTGATCATTTTGAGCTCTATCATTATGACAAATTAAAAGAATCTCTGTAATAACAAATATTGATAGTATAAAACTTTTAACTAGGTATTTCAGTATGAGACATACCTGAGAGTGGGGTCTTTCCTATCTGAAATTCAATTGGTGAGAAAGTGGGTGAAGAAACAGGTGAAGGACTAGTTATGCTTCCCAAGCTGTATTTTTTTGCACTAGCCTGAATAGGGCTAGAAGAAAACTGCCCCTGTAATAAAATTAAATAGTAAATAAATGTGTATGGTTCTCTTCCTTAACTCTTATGCTGCATGCTATTTATCATGGTCTTCAAAACACACTTATAAACTAGGAAGAGTTCACAAGAACCACCAAAAGACACCTTGCAACAAGGACAACTAAGAAGATTGCTACAAAAATTCTGAAATAGTACTGAATATGTTAGTCAAAATATAAACACATTGTATTTGAACAAACCATTAAGTTTCACACTAAACAACCATCATTTAAACGTGAAAAACGTTTAAATAATTTACTCTGTTAATGCCAAGCCAGTTGTAATATACTGTAAATCTCACATACGTTAGTAAATAACCTATGCTGAATTTCCTTGAGACTCATGATAAATCCAGTCATCCTGTACACATCTAAATACAAAATTGGAGAGTCTGACCTGAAACATCCCTATGACTAATGATAACATATGAACTAGAGTTACCATCCCTCCTTCTGAAAGCAATCGGGGCAGCTCGGTCCAACTACATCTCACAGGGGTGTCCAGGGGAGAGAATACAGTCATGAGTTCTTAGTTTCTGTTTCCGGTTGGGCCAGTAAAGGCCCTTCCTCTTCCCTCTTTTCCACTTATTACTAGAGACAGAAACCAAAAACCATGGCTTCAGGCTGCGGAAAGCCTTAGATAGAACAACGACAAAATAATGTGGGTTGGACAAGCTTGACAGCAAATTAGCCAACTGCTTTTTAGTATACGTCTCACCGAACTTGGTGTCTGCAAGGGGCTCCTACACTTTACAGGAGACAAATCTATTGAATAAAACATCTCAAGTGATGTTTGAACACCACTATGAGGACTTCTGGGAGAAGCTGAAGGTAAGGAGTCAGAGATGCTTCCGTTCCCATCTAAAAACAGCTTTCTTCTGAGAGATGAAGAACTGAGGTTTCCAGGAGATTGATCTGCAAATTCATCAGCTCTAAAATAGTCACCTATATTTAATAATAGGAGAAAAGGCAAAGCTAGTCATTTTAAAGAGCAATTATACTTCTGTTACTCAACTTTTCAGAAGCCAGCATGCACTTCATGTTTGAATTTTTTCCCCAAAAGAGGGAGTTTAATTGCATATGTGATGTTTTACATCTTAAATTATTCCTTAGTTTTTAAGTGCTACATTGTGAGTATAATACCAATCAAATGTTTATAGTTTCTGTCTATAGTAATAAAGTTCATTATGATAATAAGGCTAATTCAAACTATGTTCAAGAAAAAGAGAAATTTCAGGACAGTTTCCCCACTTCTTTAGAAAGAGGTACTGCCACATATTTCCCATGTTACCATTTACAAAAAGCCAGCCAAACGAAACCTTTGGTTCAAGTTATTAAAGGTTTAAACAAATACAGTATTTACCTAATATATTTTCTAAATTAAAATCCACAGGAAGAGACAGCAATGTCTGACAAGCAGCTGGAAACAAGCAAATGAATAAATAAATTCAAACATGGGATAAATCAATGGAAGTATACGATATGCAATTCAGCATGTGCTGCCCAGTCAACCATCTCCCCGTGATGTTCCAGCCACATGGAATTATTCCATTTCTGCATTCTATTACATACCCTGCCACATCTTTCTAGAAGTGGTTTCCCACACTCTCTGCCACTAGTGTAAATGTGTTAATAGTAAAAGTTAACTCCTGGCTCCGGTACTGGCACTTGAAAAGGAAGCCAGCCTATATTTGGGGGGAGATTTCTCACATTAACCAATTTTCAAAAGAATGCTTTCCAAGACCAGAAATCAATTCATATGCTTTGAACAAGAAAACAAAACACTACAGCCATTTCTAAAACACGGCTGGATGCACCTGTTCTACTATACTTATTTGTAAAGGTCAGCTCTCATATGGTTATTATGCAGCTCATTCAAAAAATCCAAACAGGCCAGGCTTGCTGGCTCACGCCTGTAATCCTAGCACTTCGGGGAGCCAAAGCGGGTGGATCGCTTGAGCCCAGGAGTTCGAGACCAGCCTGGGCAACATGGCGAAACGCTGTCTCCTACAAAAAATACAAAAATTAGCCAGGTGTGGTGGCGGGCGCCTGTAGTCCTAGCTACTGAGGAGGCTGAGGTGGGAGGATCACTGGAGCTCGGGAGGTCAAGGTTGCAGTGAGCTCTTGATTGTACCATTGCACTCCAGCCAGGGTGATAGTAAGACCCTGTCTCAAAAAAATAAAAATAAATTTAAAAAAAAAAAGGAAACAATTTCAATTCCAGAGTAAAGTGTTACAACCTGAACTGGGTTTACAATCCAATTTAGCTTAATATGGAACATACTTCTTTTCAAATTGTATTCATACTCACCATTGCTTTTCTCAGAAGGAATGGTCAGCTTGTTTCCAATTGGAGAGTCACTATTTACGTTAGTGCCTGTAAGACATTTTAAGTGAAAAATCCTACATTTTATACTCTTCATTTGCTTTAGCATTACTTTTTCCAGAGTAAAAAATTAAGAAAGTGGGAACTTATTTTGCAACATTAAAAAAAATCTGCATATATAAGTATATATTTTGGCATGTTTCTATTATTTTTTTACCTTTGAGGGAATACAAGGATAAAACTAAAGGATTACCACAGCAAATAAGGAGGCACCAAGCAATACTTTTTTACATTTTTCTTTAAATAATTGTATATATTTATGGGGTACAATGTGATGTTTCAATACATGTATACACTGTGACAAGAGAAAATCAGGCTAATTAACATATCCATTGCCTCAAACATTTTTCATTTCTTTGTAGTGGGAACAATTAAAATCCAGTTTCAGCAATTTTGAAATATATGACACCTCATTAGCAGCTATAGTTACCTGCCTGTGCCAACAGATCACCAGAACTTATTCCTCCTGTCTAACTGAAACTTTGTACCCTTTGACCAATATCTCCCCCACAACCCCTCCTCCCTACTGTCTGGTAACCACCACTCTATTCTCTACTTCTAAGAGTCTGACTTTTTTAGATTCTACATATAAATGAAATCATTCAGTATTTGTCTTTCTGTGCCTGGCTTTTTTCACTTAGCATAATGCCCTCTAGATTCAGGTATGTTGTCACAAATGACAAAATTTCCTTTTGTAAGGCTGAATAGTATTCCACTGTGTGTGTGTGTATATACATATATACACACACATATATACACACATATATATGTGTATATATATACATTTTAAAAAATCCATTCATCTGTTGATGGACACTTAAGTTGATTCCATATCTTGGCCGTTGTGATTAATGTGCAGCAATAAATATGAGAGTGCAGATATCTCTTTGAAATACTAATTTCAGTTCCTTTGGATATATATGCAATAGTAGGACTGATGAATCCCAAAGTAATATATTTTTTTTAAGGAAATGATGGTTACTCTTCATGATGTCAACCTTAAAAGGTCAGGGATACCTTTTATCTATCCTCAATGTCCTCAACAGATTAAAATGCCAGATTATTTGGACAAAACCCGAAATTTCATCCATAAAACCATACAGTTTCTTTCACAGCAAGAGTTAAAAATACGGGTGCAAATTATTTTAACTCTAAAGTTTTATAAGGTGAAAAAATCTCCAGATTAAAAAAACTCAAAAACTAAAACCATGTCAAAAAAGACTAATATAAGCAAGATAAAAAGGAAGAAAAAGCAAGGGGACTAAACAATCGCCCCCCCGCCCCGCCCCACCAAAACCAGAAACAACTCAGGAATTCTAAAATAAAACAACAAAATAGAGTACAGTAACCTTACAATCCTAAATTTTAAAACGGGTAAGTGGGTTGCTGAATAAGTTAAAGTTCCCTGTTAAATACTATCAAAATGGGTAAATAAAGAAAATTTTGGATGCAGATGACTTTGTCATCGCATGCAGAGTGACCTTCTACAAGACAGATGTAATCAATACTCTCTCTGCCTAAAACCCTGCAATAGTCTTTAGGATAAAATCTAAACACTTGAATGGCTTACAAAGCCCTTCGAAACCATATCTATTTCTTTAGCATGGTTGCCATCTAACTAAATATTATTTGAGTACCTAAAACAAACAAACCAGAAACAGGTATCTCTCTCATCTCTAGGTATTATCTTATGCTCTCTCCTCCCTGCCTTTTCTCCCCTGCATTTCAAGAGTCTGACTCAAATCTCAGCTTAAATTTTATCTTCTGTCAGCATGCCTTCCTTGCCCTCTTCAGACCAGAAAGACACCTACAGCAACATTATCATATCACTTTTCAACTCTATTCCAAGTGTTTTGGTTGTTTCCCCTAGAAGGGCTTAGACAAATTTAAGACCACAATCAAATGAGGAAAAAAAATCGATGGATTTGATTGCACCAAAATAAGGATTTCTGTGCAACCCAGGATATCAAGAACAAACATTAATATACATATGACAGAATGGGAGATAACATTTGAAATGTTTAAGACCAATATAACTGCAATATATATGATATCTTAGAAATTAACAGGAAAAAAAAAAAGGTTAACAACTCCAACTGAAACATATCAATGAAATACAAATAGACATTTTCTATGAAATTTAAAAGGTCATTAGTCTATGAAGACAGAAGGAAAACTGAAACAATCATTTAGAATGTCAAATAACCTATAGGAAAGGCAAAGATGTAAAAGCTGGATAATGCCAAGGGCAGGCAGGGATGCTGGGACACAGGAACCCTAGGGACTGCTGGGGCTGTGCAGACTGTGCAGATATTCTAGAGAGCACTCTAATACTGTGTAGTCAGATTAGGTAAAGATATATCCTATAACTCAGAAATCCTCTACCTGCATATATATCCCAGGGAAATTCTCACTCAAGTCCATAAAAAAAAAAAAAACACATGAGGATATGCACTGAAGCACCTTGCTGCATAAACATTAATAATAGTAAATGCTACCAGCACAAGCTAACATGTATAAACAAAACCACTTTTCCCCTCATTCATCATTTTCTTTGTTAATCTTTAGGTAAATAACCAAACACCATGTGCTAGGTACATGATCTTAGAGGCACCACAGTAACCATCACTTTATAGATAAGGAAACTGAGGCACAGAAAAGCTAAGTAACTCACCTAAAGTCACACAGCTAGTGAGCTTTTCTGGGTACAATTCAAACATAGATAATACTACACTAGAGTAAGGGTCAGCAAACTATGCTTCACGGTGCAAATCTGGCCTTTCACCTATTTTTGTAAATACGGTTTTACCAGTACACACTTACATTCATTTACATATTCTCAGCGACTGCTTCTGTGGTACAGCAGTAGAGTGGAGTGGTTCCAATAGAAATTGTGTGGTCAGTAAAGGCTTAAGTATTTATTATTGAGTCCTTTACAGTTAAGGGCTGCCAACCTTGGCCCTAAAGTAGCACCCAATAGAACGTTTTCTGGGACGATGGAAATGTTCTCTATGTATACTACTCGATATCCACATGGCTATTGAGCACCTGAAATGTGAATATTGTGAATGGGGAACTCCATTTTTAAATTTAACTTTAAATTTAAATAGTCACACGTGGCCACAACTGTCAAGAACTATGAAGGGTCTAAGATTCTACCCAACTTGCCAACTAACAGGTGAACATGTCAAAGTTCCACTGGTGCTGGCTACAGACATGAGGCTTCTGGGGGCAAAGACAAAGGACTTCATTATTTTCAGCACAGCAGGCAGCATGAACTTAACGTTCCTATTAATTCCCTTTGCCCACGAGTGCCAAGAAGGTGACATGAAACAGCCCAGTGCAGTGAATTCTTGTATTGCGCATACAAGTTGGACTGTCTCATACAAAAAGCAGGGCTCATTCACCCCTGACACAGTTTCCAGTTCTATACCTCAATGTGGTTGATCCAGATATCCGCCTTATATAAATTTCTCCTGCTAACCACCTCCCTATGGGACAGCTACATATGGTCTACCTGACTGACCCCCCGACCCTCATACCTCACATGGACTACACAGACATGCCACAGTGACTACCTCTCCGTCACTGTGTGACCTCCTCAATGCAAGACTGCTTGCTTTAAACCCACCAACTAAAACTCTGTTTGGATAATGCCCTGGACCCAATAAAGGCGTTGGCCCATGGGTCCCTTTCTCTCTCTCCCTGACCTCCATGTGTGGTGTTCAGGCATGCTGTGTACCCCTAGGACTTGTAAGTAATAAAATTTTTATTTCCATCTTGTGTCTCTCCTAATCATAGGAGGGGTGCTCTCTTAAAAAATTCTAAATTAAAATACCCAGGTGGCTGGTGGACACACAGTGGGTTTTCACACACAGCTGAGGAAATCCCATTCTTTTATAAGAGACTGCAAACAAATCTGCTCCAGAGGGAGACATCATCCTTCTGATACTGGACAGCAAAACAAACTTACCCTCTGCCCTGGTGGGACACAGTATCTCTGCCTTCCAAGGATGTTCACAAGACGAACACCCTTGAAAAGATAGTTCGGAACAGAACCTGTCCATGCCGCCCCATGAAAGGTGTGCAGAAATGTGAGGCCTATGGAGAACTGTCTCCCAACAACACAGTAAACAGCACAGCTCTGGAGCCTATCCTATTAACCACTGCACTGTTATTGTGGGCTTGATTAGGTTTCGAAGAGTCTAAAGTATTTTTAGCATCTTCCAGATCCTGCATCACTTGAACTAAAACAGGATACTTGGAATACAAAATGTTATTTAAAAAATCACTTAAGAAGGTTGATTCATCTGTTGAAAAAATCCAGTAGTAAAGAATCTGGGGGTGAAAAACTAGTATCTATGAGAATGTCACCTTGGACACACAAATTTTAGAGCTAGGAGGGATGAAAACGGACAACTCTAGTTCAATCCTTTTATTTCACAAATAAAAGAGTGAGGTACAAAGAGATTGAATAATTTGATCAAAGTCACCTCTTTGGTTTATATAAGTGGGAAGTTTTACAATCCAGATTTCCATCTACTACGGCATGCTACCATTAATTCATAATGGCTAAGAATACAGTATCTGATGAGAATGCCTAATTTTGAATTCAGGTTTTCTCACTTTTATCATCTCTGTAACCCTGGACAAATGCTCTCACCTTTCTAAAACTAGGTTTTCTTATCTATAAAATGGGGCCAATAACTGCACCTCGTTCATATGAGTTATAAGAAATTACTGAAAGCACTTAGCACTGTCCAGGCATAGAGAAAGTACTAACCCAGCTTACCTATCATTGTTGTATTATTATGCTTTTTTTTTTGATAAAGAATGGAACAAATATTTCCTTTTATACTGAGAGCATAATTAAGGTGTACTACAATAGACAGTGTAATTCCACTGTGATGAGGGATGCATATATACAAGTGATGCCTGAATACTGCCTTAGAACCCGAAGAGCAGTGAGAACAAATATATGACAACCAATGCCTAGAGGTAGAAAGATATTTGATAGCTTACAGGCTTCCCTTTAATTTCCTTAGTAATTTTGCAAATACTCAGCAATAATACACTGTCCCAGAGGTCATATTAAGTCTTCATCCTTTCTTTACCTTTATAAGAAATCAGCAAATTAGCAAAAGGTAACACAATTTAGGGTTTTATTTAAAATATTAACCTTCAAAATACTGCTAAAGTCATTAACAACTCATCTCTATATTCAATACCAACTATTTCTTCATCTATGGATTCTCTATAACCCTCATTATAACTGACATTCACAATAGTCATGAAGAAAAAGTTAAATTCAGAATAGAACAGCTAAAAAAAAATTCAATAAATTTTAGTCAAATTTTTAATTCTAACCCTAAATGGAGTTAAATTCTATGTTATCCAGAATTTTAAAGCAAGCTCCTTACAAAGCAGATATACTGGCACTTTGATTTTTATTCATATCATTTTTAGTACACTCACATTTATTGGAATGATATTGTGAAAGCTGTTTCCCTTCATGATCAGTCCAAGGAGAGGGTACGATGACATCTTTAGTGAAAAACTAGGAAAATTAAAGTCATACAATTAGGCATAAATTCCGCCCAAAATGTGAGAAAGTACCTGTGTTTTTCCAAATAACTATTAAACATGTTATATACTAACTTTATAATTGTATGCAAAAATTTTAATACTTAAAAGCACAAATGACCAAATGGAAAATGGAAGAAATTTAAAGTATATAAGAAGAGGAATCTTAATATTTCAAATCAACCAGTTAAATTTGAAACTTGCAAACTAAACTAAGAGGATTAATCATACACAAAGTATTTTAAATTTATTTCCCAGGTTTTTTTGATGGGGTTACAAAAAAAAGGATGAAAAGGGAAGGAATATATTAAGGAATATATTAAGACAGACATATGCAAGGAGGCCAGTATGAATGGTGGCCTGAAGCTGGCTTGTTTGTTCTGGCTCTCAAGATCTGATTATTAAATTTTCAAGAATTCTGTGCACCAGTTGTTAAAACCAATATGAAAAATAAAATTATGTAAACTTTCAATTAAATATATTAAAAATAAAGGTAACAAATATTCAAAACTCACCACTTGCTAATTATTTTATACATTTATCAACATCTGTGCTCTTGAGGTTAATAATGTCTTTTGTAGCTATATGGTGGAATTCCTAAATATAATGGTGTGCCACACTATTCTTCCTTTTCCATTCAGTGATGTCACACCAGTAGCTTGAAATTGGCCATGGTTGGAGTACTTACACTACGGATAGCAGCAATCGCTATAAATCATACTCCTTCCACGACCAGAGAGCCAGTTGTTAAACATTTACCAGCACACTACTGGCCAGTATATTCAAAAGGAGATAGAGCATTTGGATACGTTTCTTTCCTCTTTCATTTCTAACACAGTATTTTCCCTTCCCTAGGTTTTGCAAGTAACCAAACACATTTTCTTCATATTTTGCTACACATATGACAAAGAGCCAATTTTCTTAACTAAATTACCCATGAATCTATGACGAAAAGATTAAAAAAAAAAAAAAAAAAAAAAAGGTGGACCGGGGCAGACAAAGACAATTACCAGAAAAAAAATTAAAGGACAGATAAACTTACAAAGTGATGTATAAGTTAACTCAAAAGTAAAGAAATACAAACACAAAAAAAGGTCATTTTTAAAGTAATAAGAGTAGAATAAATTAAGAACTCTGATAATAATCAATATTGGAGATATAGAAAATCAAGCAGCGTCACTGTAATCAGGAATATAAAGTGGTATAACCTTTTAGGAGGTAATACGGTAAAATCTACCGAAACTGAAAATTCACAAAGCCTCTGACTTACTAAGTCCATTTCAAGAATATAAAGATATATATTCAAATCACTGCAGCACTATTTGTGACAGAAAAATAATAAACACAATTTAAACATCTGTCAATAGGGGCTAGGTTACTATGCTGTTGCTAAGAGAATGTAAAAATCTGTATATGCTGGTTATCAAAAATTTCTAAGAAAAATCATGAAGCAAAAAAAGGACGATGCAGTATGAGAATGATAATCCTATTTGTCAAAAATATTTTAAGGACATATGCTATTAAATACACAAAATTAATCTGAAAGTATACATAAGAAATGTTATAGTCATTACCTTCGTGAAGTGGGATGGGGAAACAGGAGGCTTTTTATATTTTTTTCTTTTTGTTTTTACTATAAGCATATGTTTATTCTATTTTCAAAAATATATATTGAAAAGAAACACATTTTCTTAAGTTTACCTGCTGGGTTTCCCTTTAAAATTAAGGATTCTTAAAGAAAGCATTTTTCTAAAATGTTGGAAATTTCGAGAGTCTGAGAATATTCAGGTAGGGAAGAACCAAGTGATTGAGTCAGAATGAAAACTGTGCAGTTACTAGATAGATAAATAAGTAGGTAATGTTTGGCAGGAGTAAACAGTCTTTTGGGGTACAGAAGAGCCAAGTATGGCTAAGGAATAGAGGAGGGTTGAGGGGGCTAGAGGGGCGGAAAAGGAAAAATCAGAAATGCTGCCATCACATAAAGACTTTGAGGAAAGAACTAGGTAAATAACCCTTACTTAGATGCTGGGCCAGGCACAGTGGCTCACGCCTGTAATCCCAGCACTTTGGGAGGCCAAGGCAGGCAAATCATCTGAGGTTGGGAGTTTGAGACCAGCCTGATCAAGATGGAGAAACCCCGCCCCTACTAAAAATACAAAATTAGCCAGGTGTGGTGGTGCATGCCTGTAATCCCAGCTACTCGGGAGACTGAGGCAGGAGAATCACTTGAACCTGGAAGGCGGAGGTTGCGGTGAACCGAGATCACGCCATTGCACTCCAGCCTGGGCAACAAGAGTGAAACTCTATCTCAAAAACGAAAAATAATAATAATAACCCTTATTTAGATCCTAAGAGAGGCAGTTGAACAGACAGAAAAAAAGAAAAAACTTATTTTTATTTTTTTAAAAGCCTACATTATGATATACCTTTCCTGCTTAACAGTAAGAGATTTTATTTCATGAATATCTTAAAAATCCAAAGTATTAACAAAAAAAAGATAAAGCCATTCCCAATGCCAATCTAGACTCTGAAGGCCTGAGAATATTCAACTTCCTCTACGTAAACTCCAACTTGAAACAAATTTGTGCTAATCAATATTTTGAAGGCACAAGGAAGACAGATTGTGCTAGGTCCTGAGAATGAAAGGATGAAGTACAGTATTGGCCAAAAAAGATTGCATCTAGGGGAGAGAAACACTAAACTGATCATTACAATAGTATACAAGTACTATGCAAGGTACTGGGACAGCTGGAAATTATAGGTCTTAGGACAGTACAGAAGGGTGCTTTATATAGTTGGGACTGTGAAGGGCTTTGTGGGGAGATGGGACAGTGAAGGATTTGAAGAATGTCTTCCTAAAAGAAGTGATGTACATGCAGAATTGATGCTTAACTGGTTTAATGATCAGTAACAGTTTAAGTTACCTCTTCAATGGCTTTTTGTCTTTTGTCTTCCACATCTTTATCTATTCTATACAAAGATAAAGAAGAAAAATAACCATGCTATTACTTAAGCTTATGAACATTTAAAATAATAACCTTTCAAAGAAATAATCTCCCTCCACTGCAAACTGGCAAATGTTAAGCTCACTTTATAATAAACACTGGTGGTATCTTGTAACATTTAGTAAATAGCAGTATTCTGAAATTCAACAGTTAGCTATTAGGCTTACATCCCTCTTTTCCATTCAAAGTTTGAATGGAATGATACTTTATTTCAAAAGACTTACATTGATATTAAATTGCTTTTAAAAATATAAATTTGATAAACTTTGTCCCTTAATACAAGTTAAGAAGTATTTAATTCAACATACATCTAAAAATTGTCCAAATTTTTTCTCTTTAATTATAACAAGTTTATCATGGCAATAATTTTAGTATCAACTTTTACTGTAAAATAGATGAGGATAGTTATCACAGTTCTAAACAGTCAAAAATATTAAATCTGAAATAAAACATTGACAATATAACATTTTTTCCAAATGAATTCTTTTTTTCACTTTGATACAATCTGCAATTACTGCAACATAAACTTCTCAGCTACAAGATTTAATATAAAATTTCGGGTCCCAAGCACAAAGCATATACTTGCCAAGGACTCAGCAGTTAGCCTTCCAGGACCACTTCTTTATTCTATTACAGGAAAGAATGCTTGCCTTCCATCAATAAATTGGTAAGACATATTTTTTTTATAATTTACAATTATTTTGTCTCAGAATTTTTTCTTTAAGTTCAGGGGTACAAATACAGGTTTGTTACACAGGTAAACTTGTGTCATGGGGGTCTGTTGTACAGATTATTTCATCACCCAAGTATTAAGCCTAGAATCCATCAGTTATTTTTCCTGATCTCCCTCCTCCCACCCTCCACCCTCCACCAGCCCCAGTGTGTACTGTTCTCCTCTATATGTCCACGTGCTCTCATCATTTAGCTCCCACTTCTAAGTGAGAACATGAGGTGTTTGGTTTTCTGTTCCTGTGTTAGTCTGCTAAGAATAATGGCCTCCAGCTGCATCCGTGTCCATGCAAAGGACACGATCTCATTCTTTTCGTGGCTACACAGCATTCCAGGGTGTGAATTTTTTTTTACATATAAACTTGCTCATGGCTTAATAAAGCTCATATGAGAATGTACACATTTCAGAAATTAAGTAGATTTTTCAAGTGGGAGAATTATGAGAAAATAAACTACAGTATCAACCCACACATCCCAGCTTGAACAGTAGCCATTTTGAGGATAACAAAATGGCTCTTCATCTTAATGGCTCTTCATCTTATCAGTGGTTCTCTTGATCTTGTCATGGTCTTAACCAGGTCAAAATGGCAGCACATAATAAGCTTAGCAAATAGCAAGTAAGCTCTGAACTAGGATTACTGTGTGCAGAAACCTTTTGCTACTTCATCAGAGGGACTTTGAGAACCTGAAATACTCAGGTGATTGCTGGAAACAGTAAAAATCAATGTGGCCAAATATTCTAGAGTCAGATCAAAGAGGATTCTAAGAAGCCATCCAGGGGAGAGCACCCTGACCAGCATACCACTGAACACTAGTATGATGCATATGGGTACAGGTGTGGCCTGAATGTTGAGCCTTTGCAGGGTGGCAAAGGAGAGGGGACCTCTGGACTGGTCACCTACGTGGCCCAGACTCACCAGCTTACACTGGTATGCTTTACAGTTATAATTTTCTGTGTGGATGGTGGCATGAATAGGATGGGAAAAATTGAAGTAAAGGGCTAATATGTAAGAAGAAATACTGAAAGACACTGCCTGTTTCTAAGGATGAAACAAGATGCTCTGTTAAGAATATATTGACAATCCTTGGTAGAAGCCATAACCATTCATTGAATTAATTATATTAATAAATTAAATTAAATTAGAATATTTTCCCACTCTTTTCCCTTCTTCTATATAATAAATCTATGTACTAAGAGACACCAAGATTATCTTTATAAACCTTTGCAGACAATATATCATTTAGTAGTAAGTACAGAAGCGTTGTGTTACAACTTTGTTCTAATTATATTTTTGACTCTTGACTCTTAACATCCTGCACTTCTTCAGTGTTTCTTACAGTCCCTCATAGTACTCAATATCTCTTGACTGATCAATATAATAATTGTCCATCATTCAATATATTGAAAAAATGAGACAAAATAATTAAGCATAATTAAGTTCGTGTGAAACAAAAAATTAGTCACTAATTGTGACTTTGTTTTTAGATATTCTCACTTTCTCTTTCAAAGGTATTATTTATTTATTTATTTATTTTATTTTTTTTGAGATGGAGTCTTGCTCTGTCCCCCAGGCTAGAGTACAATGGCACAATCTCAGCTCACTGCAACCTTTTCCTCCCAGGTTCAAGCGATTCGCCTGCCTTAGTCCCCCGAGTAGCTGGGACTACAGGTGTGTACCACTGCGCCCGGCTAAATGTTTTTGTATGTTTAGTAGAGATGGGGTTTCACCATGTTGGCCAGGCTGGTCTTGGACTCCTGACCTCAAGTGATCTGCCTGCCTCAGCCTCCCAACGTGCTGGGATTACAGATGTGAGCCACCACATCCAGCCTCAAAGGTATTATTTAAATTGAAGTTAAAATTCTTTCATGCTTTATCCTCATTCTGTTCCCTTCCTATTAACACTCTGGATGGACATTAATTTTATGAATGAATGGTCATCATGTTACCAAGCAAAAAGATGGAGGAGAAAAGCCAGTAAGTATTCACCAGAACATCTCAATATGTGTGCAACTTTGTGTGACTGAATTCTTAAGTCAAAGGGAAAAGGATTATCCTTTATTTTGGACTAACAACGTGTCTACCTTAGGACAGCAAATTAAAATCTGGTCATACCATGTATTTGATTTTTTTCAAATATTAAAAAATCAGACTATAAGACATATAAACAAGAGTCCCTAAAACTACAAATGAATAATATGACCTTATACTTTGTAATAAAAAACTAAATCTGCAGTACATTAGTGCCTTGAAACCTAAACAACACAGTGACAAGTAAGACTGCACTGGGTGATATGCAGAATTCTAGAAAATGTAATTCAGATTCCAAGTGAATTGTTACAGTTGGATGATGTCTAAAAACCGCTCTGTTGCTAATGGATACCCTTCCACTCAAAGCCTACTTAACTCTTTAAGGGGATTTTAGGTTTCCCCAAACATAGATAACAATGAAACAGCATTTTGCTTCACCCCAAACCATCAAAAAGACAAACTAAAACAAGTTAATGGCAGAAGCCACAACCATGTAGAAAAGTGCAAATTTCAAAATGCTCTTCTCTTTACTGAGTGCTAGGGGTATAGAGCTGTCCCCTCAGTAGCAGAGGGAAAAGGTAACCTGTAAAAGAAAAAGGTATCTACCCAGATCTCGAACTGTTGGCAAGAAAATCTTTCTGAATGTAGTTCTTTGAACTCATTCATTCAGATAGGAGAAATCTGCATCAAAATTTTTTCTCCCTGGTATCTTTACATAGAAAAATACTTAACATTTAGAATTTCCTACCTCTCTTCACTTGAGAGTGTTATTACACTTAAGTGCAAGAAAGGAAAACTTACCGAGAATGACTTAAGTATAAAGCTTGACGATGAATATCTTCTGGGTCTATTTCTACAGGATTTATTACAGCTAGTTGATCAATAGACCATCTAAATTTCCCTGGAGTCTTAACAAAAGAAAGTGAGCTTATGAGTAAAGGCAAACTAAAATAGTTCATCAAAATGCTAACCAATGTGTTTATAATACAAAAATATTTTAAAGGTTGTATTTTAAAATTTGACTTTACCATGAAATTAAATGGCAAAGGGTAATCATATCATATTAGATCAACTGACTTAATTGTATCTCTCTCTCTCTTTTTTTAAGATAGAGTCTCGTTCTGTCACCCGGGTTGGAGTGCAATGGTGTAATCTCAGCTCACTATAACCTCCACCTCCCGTGTTCAAGCAATTCTCCTGCCTCAACCTCCTGAGTAGCTGCGATTATAGGCGCCCACCACCACGCCCAGCTAATTTTGGGGTTTTTTTTTTCAGTAGAGACAGGATTTCACCATGTTGGCCAGGCTGGTCTCAAACTCCTGACTTGAAGTCATCAGCCCACCTTGGTAGTGCTGGGATTACAGCATCAGCCACAGCGCCCAGTCTGTATGTCTTTTAAAATAACAAAATATTCCACCTGGGTTGGAATTACATAATACTAGAAAAAATCACAACAGAGTAATGAAGATACAAAACTTTCATAATTAACACTCATCAGTGTGATACACTAAGCCCATGTAAAACTAAAAATCTCTTACAGTTATCAAAAATCTTTACTTTCACTAAGAAGGAACTGGAATAAAACAAAGTCCTTAGTCACTTTGGAGATGGCTGCAAAAGCTCATAACATAGTTGATTCTTAAAATAATTATGAATGGCAACCAGTGCTGCCTTTCTGTACTCAACTATCCAACTGAATCAAAGGTTCATCCAAATCCTAATCTGTAATTAGAAATATATTCTAGGCAAATTCAGTGCTAAAAATGCAAGATGCCATACATTCCAACTTTGAGAATTAAGCTGCCGTAAATCTATTATTTATTGTTAGTAAGACCAAGAGATAAATTTTAATATGATTCAATTAGAAATCATAAGGTCAGATTGATGAAATGACTCAATATAAACTGCTTGACCTTCCACTAGTACACACCTGCTAATTGTAAAACTTATATGAAAGTGTAGCAGAAACAGCCACCCTATTTGCAGTTTTTCTAAGTAACTTAGTAGGCTGAAAGATCCAAGGTCAAAAGAACTTATCCAGTGTAGCAAGTAACAGTAAAATAAGATAAAGTGACCCGGGCACGGTGGCTCATGCCTGTAATCCCAGCACTTTGGGAGGCTGAGGTGGGTGGATCACATGAGGCCAGGAGTTCGAGATCAGCCTGGCCAACATGGTGAAATGCCATCTCTACCAAAAAAAAAAAAAAAAAAAAAAAAAAAGATAAAGTGATGAAGCCTTTTCTAATATCCCGAAAAACACTTTTCCTTCATATTACTATTGTGCTAAGCACTAATCACCTATCACACTGTCCTGATATTACTCGTCTAGTATTAGACGAGTAATAGTCTAGTCTAACACATTAAAATAGGGGTTAGTTTCTTTTTATAATAGATTGCAAGCTAAGAATTATTTTGACAGTTTTAAATGGTTGGGGGAAAAAAAATAAATCTTGTGACATGTGAAAATTATATGAAATTCAAATGTGTCCATAAATAAAGCTGTATTGGAACAGAGTAACATTTATCTCTTTACACATTGCCTATGGCTGCTTTTGTGATTCAAGACAGAAGTGAGTAGTTGTGACAGAGATCAAATGATCGGTAAAGCTTAAATATTTACTGTCTGGCCCCTAACAGAAAGTTTGTGACTCCTACATTGGAGTATAACCTCCTTAAGGATTTGTGCCTAATGATCCTAACTTGTTCACAGCGTAATCCCTGCTTAGCATTGTATCTGACACATAGCAACACTCAAATAATGTCTGCCAGATAAGTGAGAACAGAATATTAGATGATGCAGCTTCTTCTCTAATGTATTAGCAGCTATATCATCAATCACAGAATGTAGCTACACCCACAACTGCAGGAAGCTAACATATGTTGTTCTTGAACTTAAAAAAAAAAAAAAACTTCTAGCTAACTTACTAACCTAACCACTAGATTATAATGAACACTACAATTTTTAAAAGTACATTGCAGTTATATATGCTCCATCATGTATTTCCTCCTTACCTTGTAAAGACAGATGTTTACATTTAAAATTATTTGTAATTATTTACATTTAAAATTAGTTGTAAACACTAGTCAGGAATAACTTACTGGTAATTTTGTTGATTTAAAAACAGAAGGACTGGCGAGAGTTTGTTCATGGAGATTAGAATAATCACTAGGACTTTCAAAAGGATTTAAAACAGGGATCCTTCCTGGAGTTTCTGGTGTTATTTGCATTTTTGATTCCTTGACATCTCCCATAGCACAGAGAGAAAACTAAAGAGAAATCAAGAGTACATATGTTAAAATTACAAAGTCCCATAGATATTAATTTTACCTATTAAAATGTATTCGACAAATGTGTCACAAAAACAACTCAAAACCTAACACTCTTGGGGCTATGATACAGCTTATGAAAAAAGTATCACATATAAATGTTCTCAACTGATCCTCGAAATAACCTTGAAAGCTATAGCAGTAAGTTATTAGTGATATTATTTTGTGAAAGAATTAACAAGCTCAGAGAAGTGAAGTGGCTTATACGCAGCAATCAAATATGAATTCAGATCTAAAGGTTACAACAGGCACAAATCTCTTCTCAACTAAAGGACTTATAGCTACAATTTTTTTTTAATTCATCATCTCACGTCTCAACACTATGAACATTCTTCGGATACCCCATCCAACTACAGTTGCTATTAAACAATTCTTTGTAGCAAGCAGGTAAGAGATGCAGAAGCTTGTGCCTTTCTTACACATGAGTCCTAGCCGGAGAAGTATGATTGACAGGGGCTAGGAAATTAACTGCCTTGAGTCCCCTTTCCTCCAAAAATCCTCCTTTCGCCAAGACCTCCCCCTCACCCCTCCCAGGATAGAAAGCGACTCTGCATTACTTCCAATCAAAGGAGGTTACAACTTGGCGGGGTGGGGTGGAGAAGAGTCTATTTCTGTAAGGTTGAGATGCAGCCGGCTTCCTCGGACGGAGCGCCGAGAAGGCGTCGCCCCCAACCCTACGTGGCCACTCTTTCTGGTGCCCCTGTCTTCCACACCTACTCCCTGACTGCTCCCATTCACCAGGGGCCAGCGGGCAGGCAAGTCAGGAGCTGGGAAAAGAAACCTCTCCATTCAGACAGGAGGAAAGGTCAGGGACCATAAAAAACCTACCTACCGGTGCGTACAAAACGAAGCCCCCAATACCGACTCCAGGGAGCTCCCGGGGGCCAAGCCAGCTTCCACGTCAGGCATAGACTCTTTAACTCCCCGCTTCCGCGCTGTCTTGGGCCAACCGGGGCACGGGGCTTGTGAGCGACTGGCCAATCGCGTCGTCCCGCCATCCGCGAACCAACCAATTGCACGGAGGCCGCGTAGAAAATTCGAATAGCAACTCCTCGCTCCACGTTCCGCGCAGAGGAACGAGGCTCCAAATTCAAATCAACGCAGCCTCACGCCGGCGGCGAGCGCGAGGGGCGGAGCCTGCCCGGCGTGAGCGGAGACGCGCCGTGTGATTGCCCGGGAGAGAGGAAGGCGCTCCAGTTCCGGGTCAGGCCCTTCTCCCGCCTCCCTCGGCCTTAGCCATGGCGAGTAGCAGCGGCGCTGGGGGGGCGGCGGCGGCCGCGGCGGCGAATCTGAATGCGGTGCGGGAGACCATGGACGGTGAGTGTCAGTTGCGCTCCTTTTACCTTGCCTGCCTTCCCAGAGCCAAGGCCCCCAGGCGGAGCTGAGCCTGGGGAGGACTTCAGGTCCCCTTCGTGCCCCAAACGGCATCTTCGAAGATCTTTGGAAGGGACCTGCCAGGGCCGCAGGGCTGATGGCCCTATCCTTTGAGAGTTGTCTCCGCCGCTGCGTAGTTTGTCGCGCGCGCCAGGCGTTGCGGCCCCCTAGTCAGCCGGTTGCGCACCGCGTCCCTCTCGCGCGAATGCCGCGCCCCCTCTATCCCGCGTCCCAGGTCCGCCCTACCCGCCTGATCTCCTGCGGTGACAGCGCCACGCCCACCCCACCCAGTACACCCGTTCCCTCCTGCGCGCCGCGTCCCACCGGATTCCCGCGCAGGGCGCTTCGGGGGTCCCCAAGGTTGGGATCCCCAAGGTTGGGATCCTGGCGGGGACAGGGGCCAGGTGTTTGGTCACCGCTATGCCTCGTCTTCTTCGCACTTAAGTAGGCGGCCTTTAATATCCTGCGAATGATTAAGTTCCCCCCTTCGTCAGAATTATCCTAGTTTTCTCTTGAAGCGGGTGACGCCGGTGCCCAAGTGCTATGGGTGTCGCCTGTTTTCGGCCCTGGAGGCACGTGTGTGTGAAGCCTACACAAGCGTTGCAGAACACGAAATTAGTGTCTTGCCGATTACCTTCTCTCCACCCTCTAATGCCACTTTATAACCCTGTGGTGAGCTTGGACTAGATACTTAAACATTGAGCCTGTTTGTTTGTTTAAAATAAAATCCTGCCTCCAAGAGTTGTGAATATTTAAATAAGACAACCATGTAAAAATATATCAAAGATGATCAATTATTTTTATATTATTTCCGATGTCATCTCTCTTGTAGTCTCCTTTGTCTCCTTTTTACTCACATCCACCTGTATTATGAGTGATCTATGTTAAATGCCATTTGCAGTGGGCCTAGACGTTTTCCAGAGGCTACTTACGTCAGCTTCCCTCTCTGTTAAAAGATAACCCTACGAAATTCTCACTCCTGTATCTCTTTCTCCTTCACTGTAGGCCTTTTTTTTTTTTTTTTTTTGAGATGGAGTCTTGCTGTGGTTGCCCAGGCTGGAGTGCAGTGGCGCAACCTCAGCTCACTGCAACCTCCGCCTCCTGTGTTCAGGCAACTCTTCCCAGCCTCAGCCTCCGGAGTAGCTGGGATTACAGGTGCCCGCTACCACACCCGGCTAATTTTTTTTTATTTTTAGTAGAGACGGAGTTTCACCATGTTGGCCAGGTTGGTCTCGAACTCCTGACTTCAGGTGATCCACCCACCTGGGCTCCCAAAGTGCTAGGATTACAGGTGTGAGCCACCACACCCGGCCTCATTTTCTTACATAGCCCCTGCAGAAGGGCTGCTGGCTTTTTCTACACTGGCTGCTCGTTCCTTTTCAAAGAATTACATTTTTAGAGACTTTGCATCTAATTTTTCACTTGTTCAGTATCTACCTTGCTGTTTTTCTGAGAATGTTAATATTCAGCCTATTTTTATATCCTTTTCGATGTATCAACACTTACTAGTTTTATTTTGTAAGTGAATTTATGCGTGTGTATATGTGTGTGTGTGTGTGTGTGTGTGTCTATGTGTATAAAAATTTACTATCTTGTATGTTTCCTTGGAAAAAGGTAGAGTATAAGACCTCACTTCTAGCCTATTTTCTTATGTTAGCTGTACTTAGGTTCCTTATGTATATGGCTGTAGGATCCTATTTGAATAGAAAACTCACATTTTCTCTCTGGTGGAACCACTGATGTACAATTGAGAACTGATGATTTGTGTTGGCTACATCATCAAGATCTTTTCTGAGAAAACCTGGTGTAAAATGAAGATTATAGAGAGAATAAGAACATGAAAAAGTGAAGTAAAACAAAAAATGAAGGAGAGAGGATGTGGTGTTTCACAGTATTTAAATCAACCCGTGAGATCAAAAGTGAAATTTTCAAAACTTTTTGAGTACCATTTCTCCCCTCAATGGCAGGATTTGTGAACCCCCCTTTAAGTCATATGAATTGCAGAACTCTTGGCTACATTTGCATTTTGATCATGAAATGGAAGGATTTTGTTAAAGACATGGGAGGCAGCAGGCTGACTTTGTATTAATCAGTTATCTGTGTAGCTCACTCTGAAAAGAACTATCCCTGCCTATTTAGAATAAGGTCTGCATGAGATCTTTGCTTTTATCCTTATATCCTTAAAATTCTGCATTCTCTTAAAATAGTCGTGCCTTTTCAACAACACCCCCCGCCCAACCCACTGTGTATGGTTGCCTCCTTTGCTTTTCAGTTTTTTGATATGTTAGGTATTCTCTGTTGATTGCTTTATACTTTAATTTTTGTTTTCCTCTCAAATCATCCTATGCATCTGAATTTTAATTTTGATAGTTATTCCTTACGAGAGTCTTTATCATAATACTACTTTTTTTTTTGAGACCGAGTCTGGCTGGAGTGTAGTGGCGTGATCTTGGCTTACTGCAACCTCTGCCTCCCAGGTTCAAGCTGGGGATAGGACCCAATTCTCCTGCCTCAGTCTCTGGAGTAACTGGGATTATAGGCGCCCGCCACCATGCCTGGCTAATTTTTGTATTTTTAGTAGACACAGGTTTCACTATATAAAGTAGTACTATACTTTAGTACTTTTATATAGTATATATATAGTAGTACTATATATATACAGTACTTTAGTATATATAGTAGTACTATATACATATACACTACTATATATAGTATATATATCTATACATATATATAGTGTGTGCATATATATATAGTAGTATATATATTTGTAGTAGTAAGCTCAGGCACCTGTATTCCCAGCTGCTTGGGAGGCTGAGGCAGGAGAATCGCTTGAACCTGGGAGGCAAAGGTTGCCGTGAGCCGAGATTGCACCACTGCACTGCAGACTGGGTGACACAGCTAGCCTCCATCTCAAAAAAAAAAAAAAAAGGAAACACATTATAGAGAAAGGAGTTAAGAGAATCTGTGGTATATATATTCCATTTGACTAGCACTGCAAGGCAGTGCCAGCAAAAGAAACAGGTAGTCCATGCTACCACCATCAATCCAGTTGCACATTTGAGAAAGAAATCTGGAAGTCTGTCTTGCTTTCTCACCTCCTCTGCCTCCTGTTCTTCACTAAGCTCTTTCAATTCTTGACTCATTTCAGGTTGGCTAAATATCTCCTGATCATACTACCCACCCGTCTTTTATCAAAATTGTGATATAACTGGACTTTTTAAAGATTCATTTGATACTCAGCCAAAAAGTCCTTAAATTGCAAATTTGATCTATTCATGTTCCTATTTTATATCTTCCAATAGCTTTCCACAGTTCTAAGATCTTCACTAGGACTTATCTCATATTTTATACCCATTCACCCCATTAATTACATTGCCTTCACAATAGCAGTTCAGGTCTGTGAATTTATTAAGTTCCCTCTAGTGTAGGTACCATCACACAAGCTGTTTTCTTTGCTCTCACCCATCACCCTTCCTCCTGCCTCTGTATTAGTCTGGTTGATTTCTTCTCACCTTTGATGTCTAAGTGAAATTGTCACTTCTTCAAACAAGTCTTTGCTAAACACTGTGTCCTTCCAAACTTGGTAAGATGCCCTTGTAATTTGTTTCAGAAGTATTCCACTCTTTTTCTTTATTTTACTTATATCTGGAATCAGTTATTACTTTAATGTCTATCTCTCCTCCTGGACTAATATCTGTGAGGACCGGGACCGTATCTACCTTGTTGGTAACTGTATTTGCAGCAGTAGCATAATAGGCACAAAATACATACAGTTACAGGTTGATTATCCCTCATCCAAAAACCTTGGGACCATGTTTTGGATTTCAGATTTTTTTTTTTTTTAATATTTTCACATACATAATGAGATATCTTGGGGATGGGACCCAAGTCCAAACACGGAATTCATTTATGTTTTATATATGCCTTATACACATAGCCTGAAGGTAATTTTTTTTTTTTCCCCTCAGGGATGCTGAATGAGCTGTGTATTGAGCACCTGCATTTTGACTTTGATCCATTATATGAGCTGTGGAATTTTCCACTATGGTGTTATGTCAGTACTTAAAAAGTTTTGGATTTTGGAGCATTTCACATTTCAGATTTTGGGATTAGGAGTGTTCAACCTGTACTAATCATATAGTGGGCACTAAAGAAATAGTTTTTGATTACAGGTGATTTGTAAAAATAGGAAGTAAAAATAGGTGTCCATTTGAAAAGAAGGCTTAAAGAAGAAATACCAAAGATGAGATGAACTAAGAAAACAGCATTGAGTTATATGAAGGGAGGATAAAAAGCAGAGGAGAAAAGCATGAACAAAGGCATGAAGTCAGGAATAAGCATAGCCTTTATAGGTGGGGAGTCTACCATGAAGAGAACAAACTGGACAGAGAAGGGAGAGAATCAACTGAAAAACTGTTAGAAGCATCATAGAATTCATCAAGGTGACTGGATTAAAAAGTGTAATATGTAGTGTTCCAGTATACTGATGGTAACCACTTAGAATGTACAAGGGCTAAGTAGAATCCATTTATGAAGACAGTCAAAAATAAAGTGAAGATTCAGTATGGTAGATTGAGCACTTGCTGAAACTCTAAGAGTATAAAAATAATAGAAAATAGTAAGAAAATGTATCAGGATAGACCTGTTCAAAAGCAAGAAGGGAAATCTCCGTTGATTAGGAAAAGAGAGGTTTCCCCCAAAAGAAAGGAGCACATGGGAACCACAACAGGGAATTGTCGGGAATAGAACCTGACAAAGCATGCTACCCTGCCTCACGGAAGCTGGGAGTCAGAAATGTGCCATTTGTCACAGCCAGAGATTGAGAAGCACCGTCCATGTGTTTTTTGGATCTGAACCAAAAATACTACAAGGCCTGATCTAGAGGCCTAAGGCTAGGGTACAGCTTCCTATCTTAGAATGTGTCACCAGTCCAGGATACCTAAAATAAATCTATGGAAGATGAGTTTTCAGCCAAGAATGACAAAGCACGTAAGGTAGATGAAAAACATGAGCAACTAACATGGAAAATGAAAAAGAGGGAAAGTGGTAGTAACAGGGAACTCTTTTATTGAGCTCTACCGTATATCAAGCATCATTCCAAAGGACTGCAAGGCAGTTTCCGCAAAACAAATGGATACCATTCTCAGTGTATCCTTTAATTCTCACACTAATCCTTTAAAATAGGTACTCTTATCCTCACTTTAGAGAATGGTGAAATAAGGCACAGAGAGAGTAACTTGCCTACTAAATACTACAGCTAGAATTTGAACACAGGTAGTCTGGCTCTAGATATCACACTCCTAACCACTATCTTTTGCTGCTTGCTTATACTTCAAGAAATAGAGATAATAGAGCAATCTCAAATACAGTTTAAGAATATAGCCTTAAATAGATGAAGGCAGGATCAACAGCTGTGAAATTAGTCACTATAATAGTTATAAAACAAGTGATTATGGGGAGAAGTTGGAAATCTTAAAAGGTATTGAAATAAATTCAGCAGATAATGTGAATAACCAGCTGGATACAGCTGAAGAGCAAAGTATCAGTAAACTGGAATATAAGAACTGAAGAAATGAAAATGGGAAGGGCTGTCATCTTCCAGCCAAGATGGAGTAACAGAGATTAGATTTATGCTTCTGCTTGAAACAACCAAGAAAACTCATAAGCATACAGAACAATGGTTTTCAGGACACTGGACATCAGGCATCAGAGTACAGTGATCCCTTAGAGACAGGAAACAAGCAAAGTGATTTCTTGGGTTGCCCCAGCTCACTGCCTTCAGAGAGTTCCAGGCCTCAGTATAGCAGGGAGAACCCAGGCGGAACCCAGTGGACACACTGAAGTGAATTTAGAAGACTGAAGGAGTTTGGAAGACCTAGGAGACCAAGGCAGGTAGAGTTTGAATAACAATACCTGAGAGGGGAGAACTGCACAGAACAAATGCTGGAGATCTGTAGAAGTGTGCCCCTTAAGTATTCAGAGCACTGATTAGCAGATGTGTGAGGAAAGTACTCAGAAAACTGGGAGGGAACCATCTAGAACGACTGGAGTGAACAGTGCACCATGCTTACATAGGGCTGAGGATAGTACCTGTAACTATCAGCCAGAATGGAAATCTTTGTAATTCATGAGACATTGTATAGAGTACTCAGAATTCTTACCTCAGTCGTAAGGGGAATAATTAGTCCTATGCTAAACAGGGCTCTGGTCCTGCCTAACAGATCTAAGAAGTAATACCTGAAAGAATCAAACTATTTCCAGATAACGGTATCTCATTCTAAAGCTCAAGAATATAGAAATACAAAAATATCCTGTACCTAAGTAAAATTCTGAGTACATGGCATCTAGTCAAAGATTACCAAGTATGCAAGGCAGAACAGTGTGACCTATGACGTGAAAAATTCAGTCAATTGTAATGAACATCCCCCTGATCACACAGATGTTAGAATTAGCAGACAAGGGCATCAGAACCATATTCTATATCTCCAAACAGTTTAGCAGACGCATGGAAGACATTTTTTTTTAACACTCAAATTGAACTACCTTTTTTGTTTGTTTTTCTTTTGAGACAGAGTTGCTCTTGTTGCCTAGGCTGGAGTGCAATGGCGTGATCTTGGCTCACCGCAGCCTTTACTTTCCGGATTCAAGCAAGTCTCCTGCCTCAGTCTCCCAAGTAGCTGGGATTAAAGACATGTACCACCTTGCCTGGCTAATTTTGTATTTTTAGTAGAGACAGGGTTTCTCCATGTTGATCAGGCTGGTCTCAAACTCCCGACCTCAGGTGATCTGCCCACCTTGGCCTCCCAAAGTGTTGGGATTACAGACGTGAGCCACTGCGCCCAATTCAAATTGAACTTCTAGGGATGAAAGTGAATATCTGATATGAAAAAAATGGGAGGGACCTATCTAATGAACATGATAAATACTATAAGAATTTTCAGAAAGACTTAGACTTAAATTAATGGGTGACTAAATATTGATAACTTGTCCATTCTTCCCAAAATAATATGTAGTTTTTATACAGTTAATCAGAATCCAATTTGAATTTGTTTTTAGAATTAATGAAAAATTTTAAGTTCATCCAAAGAATAAAAGGGCTTGTATAAATGAAAGATGACTATGGAATGTTTACCCTACTACATGCAATATAAAGTTAGTAATTAAATGGTTGCCTTTACAAAAGATAGACATGTAACAAATTTGTAGGTATATGGGAATTTACTATGGATAAAGGTGGCATCTCAGTTGGGTAGGGAAAACTTAGGTCATTCAATAAATTTTACTGGGGCAACTGGCTCATTTCTGGGAGGAAAAGTTAGATCCTATTTTCCACCCAAACTCCAGGGAGATAAATACTTATGGGGGGTATTGGGAAATAAACTTTCAAGTGCTGGAAGAGAATACTGGTGGATATAATCTTTGCATGAGGAATAACTTTCTAAGCATAATGCCAAGGGGAAATGATATAGGAAACAATAAATAATATGTTGACAGTTGACTTAAAATATTCTAAATACTCTCTGGGAAGCAATCATAAAACAAAATTCAGTGGAACCGGTGTACTTACAACCTGTAATGGAAGGGATTCAGAAAATCACTTTGGAAACCAAGTTTCTCTGTTTGTGCTTCTCATGTTAAAGAGTTCCGGCCGGGCACAGTGGCTCAAGCCTGTAATCCCAGCACTTTGGGAGGCCGAGTTGGGTAGATCACGAGGTCAGGAGATCGAGACCATCCTGACTAACACGGTGAAACCCCGTCTGTACTAAAAAATACAAAAGCTAGCCGGGCGAGGTGGCGGGCACCTGTAGTCCCAGCTACTCGGGAGGCTGAGGCAGGAGAATGGCATAAACCGGGGAGACGGAGCTTGCAGTGAGCTGAGATCGGGCCACTGCACTCCAGCCTGGGCGACAGAGCGAGACTCCGTCTCAAAAAAAAAAAAAAAAAAAAAAGACAAAGAGTTCTATCAACTACAATAAAATGTAGTACTATACAAATGAAGTTTAAAAAAATATAAAGTTTCATTTTTATTATTAGATTCAACAGACATGATTTACACTGTCAAATTGTCATAAAAGTTTCTAAACGCTTTTAAAGCCTTAAATATGTACATTACTTTTTTTGACTATTGTACGTCAATTCAGCAAATTAAATATGTATATTACTGACTGAACAGTTGTACTTCTAGAAATGTATCCTAATGAAATAAAATTTAGTATGTACAGATTCTTATCAATATTTGAATGGGGGAAACATGACAGCAGCCTAACTTTTAAAGTAACAGAGGAGTTAAATGTAGCGTTTCCATAAAATGGCACAATATGCAACTAACTAGTTAAACTGCGTTTTAAAAGAATATTAAAAAATAAGCAAGCGTTCAGAATTATCCTAAGTATGGTGGATATGTGTTAGATATTAAATGAGTGCCAGAATATATACCAAAATGTAAAAGGCAGTTATGTGAAGGGAAGTGTAAGTTTATATTTAAGTTTCTAAAACTAAGTAAAGGCAAGAAAGTATTGCATGCAGATTTCCAAAATCTGGGATGCTATGCTAATTCCTTGGTATTGTGCAGTGATATATAAATTAATGAAAGTATATGTGCATATTTTTAAATGATGTAAGCCTTTTTTAAAAAGTTTCTTTTTGTTTCTTTTTTCAGTTCTGCTTGAGATTTCAAGAATTTTGAATACTGGCTTAGATATGGAAACTCTGTCTATTTGTGTACGGCTTTGTGAACAAGGAATTAACCCAGAAGCTTTATCGTCGGTTATTAAGGAGCTTCGCAAGGCTACTGAAGCACTAAAGGTTGGAGATTCCTATTGGTTCATTCTAAATAAAGATGTTTTTATTTAGAAAAATGATTAATGATGAAGTTATGGGAAACATCCTGGCTAAACAAGGTTAAACTAACATCCAACACCACCAGGAGACCAGGAGCTTAATAGCGTATGTTCATATCATAAAAATTACTACTACCAGGCTGCGCACGGTGGCGCACGCCTGTAATCCCAGCACTTTGGGAGGCTGAGGCTGGCAGATCACGAGGTCAAGAGATCACGAACATCCTGGCTAACATAGTGAAACCCCGTCTCAACTAAAAATACAAAAAAGTTAGGCGGGCATAGTGGTGGGCGCTTGTAGTCCCAGCTACTCAGGAGGCTGAGGCAGGAGAATGGCATGAACCTGGGAGGCGGAGCTTGCAGTGACCTGAGATGGCGCCACTGCACTCCAGCCTGGGCGACAGAGCAAGACTCCATCTCAAAAAAGAAATTACTACTACCATGGACCATGTTACATTTTCCTAGAAGTCTCTGTTTTTAGAATTGTGCTATTTGTTGAGTAAAATTGTGCCTGCTCCAGAAGAGATATATTCAAGTCCTAACCCCTGATCCCAATGCATATGACCTTAGTTAGAAATAATGCCTTTGCAGATATAATCAAATTAAGATGAGGTCATCCTGGATTAGGGTAGATCCCAACCCAGTGATTGGTAGCCTTATAAGACAAGAGAAATTTGGACACAAATAGCCAAGGAAAGTTAAGGATTTTCTGTGGCCACAAGAAGCTAGAAAGAGGCAAGGAAGGATACTCCCCTAGAACTGTCAGAGAGCATGACCCAGCTAATACCTTGATTAATTATGTATAATATGTATGCATTTCTGGCCTTCAAACTGTAAATAGATTTTTGTTGTTTTAACCCACCTAATGTGGTTACTTTGTTATGGCGGTCCCAGAAATCTGATACAGATTTTGGTACTGGGAAGTGGGGTGTTGCTATAACAAATACTTAAAAGTGAGGATGTGGCTTTGGAATTATGTATTGGATAGAGACTGGAAAGTTTTAAGGTGCTTGATAGAAAAAGACTAGATTTCCTTGAAGAGGAACTGTTTGTAGAACTGGGAATGTTCAGGCAATTCTGGTGAGGGCTCAGAAAGAAGAGAAGAGAGCTATAGGGAAAGCTTCAGGGCTTTTTTGAGACTAACATTAGGATCAGAATGTTGCTAGAAATATAAATGCTAAAAGCACTTTTAATGAAGACGCAGATGGAAATGGGGAACATTTATTGGACACTAAAAGAAAGGTGATCTTTGTTAGAAAGTGACAGAATGGGCCAGGCACAGTGCCTTACGCCTGTAATCCCAGCACTATGGGAGGCCAGGGTGGGTGGATCACCTGATGTCAGGAGTTCAAAACCAGCCTGACCAATATAATGAAACTCCGTCTCTACTAAAAATACAAAATTAGCCAGTTGTGGTGGCACATGCCTGTAATCCCAGCTACTTGGGTGGCCGAAGCAGGAGAATCACTTGAACCCAGGAGGCAGAGGTTGCAGTGAGCCAAGATTGCAACATTGCACTCCAGCCAGGGCAACAAGAGTGAAACTCCATCTCAAAAAAAAGAAAGTGACAAAATGTGACTGAATTATGTTCTACTGTTGGAAGGAAAATAGAATATGTAAAAATGAACTTGGATATTTCTTTGAGGAAATTTCCAAGCAAATTGTGGAAGGTGTAGCCTGATTTCTTTTTGTTGCTTAATAATGTGACACAAATGAGCAATTGAGTAAGGACCTGCTAAGAGAAAAGGAACTAGCATTTGAGAATTTAGAAAATTCTCTGCCTCTCTGAATAACATGTTCTGGAGACAGGGCTAAGAGTGTGGCTAGACTTTTGTGAAGAGATTAGGTATGTGATAGAGCCAGTCAGCCATCTCAGCACAAACACTACCAGCTTGGACAGGATGAAGTGAAAGAAGGCTGTCAGATTACTGGGATTCCTCAGACAGGACAGTGGCTGATAGAGCTGCTCAGCTGTGAGCCCATGTGTTATCCTTCAAGAAAAGGAAGAAGTGACTCCAAGAGTGCCTCAGGGACCAGGGGGCTGCTGCTGCCACCAGGCTCCCAGAGGGTCACCTTTCTTCAAATTCAAATTAACTACCTTTTAATTGCTCAGATTGGCAACTAAAAACATATCCTATTCTCTCTTGCACAGACTTTCTGATTTAAAAGCTTGTGATTTTATTTCCCTTTTTATTTAGCACTAACTCACTTTGAATACTGAAACTTTAAGTTAGTTCATCTTAAAACTTGTCCAAAACGTGGGCTCACAGAAAAGACAGTCAATGGAGGGGAAAACAAACAAACAAAACCTTCTGATACCTGATACAAAGTGACTTCTCTTTTTTCTTACCTTTAAGAAAACAACTATTTAAAACATGCAGTTTACATATCTTTCTGATTATTTTCCAATGAGCTCTTTAGGTTTGTTTTTGTGCTTTTTAAAATCTCTTGATTATTGAATCTAACTAAAAAGGGTAAACCACATTTATAGAGCTAAAATGTATCATATAGAGAATATCTATGCAACCATCACTGCCAGCACCAGATAATCCCCCTTCTGCCCCCTCCCCAATCACTAACCTTTCCCTCTTGCTCTCCCCTCTAGTAACTACTATCCTCACTTTTATGGTAGACTCTGTATTAGTCCATTCTTGAATTGATATAAAGAAATACCTGCTGGGCTTGGTAGCTCAAGCCAGTACAGGCTTGACACCCAGTACTTTGGGAGGTTGAATTGGGCAGAGCACTTGAGGTCAGGAGTTCAAGACCAGCCTGGCCAGCATAGTGAAACCCATCTCTACTAAAAATATAAAAATTAGCCAGGCATTATGGCAGGCACCTGTAATCCCAACTGCTCAGAAGGCTGAGGCAAGAGAATCACTTGAACCCAAGAGGTGGAGGTGGCAGTGAGCCGAGATTCGCGCCACTGCACTCCATCCTGGGTGACCTAGGAAGACTTCGTCTTAAAATAAATAAATAAATAAACAAACCTGAGACCAGATAATTTGTAAAGAAAAGAAGTTTAATTGGCTCATGGTTTTACAGGCTGCATAGAAAGCATAGTGGCATCTGCTTCTGGGGAGGCCTCAGGAAGGTTACAATCATTATGGAAGGCAAAGGGGGAGAAGACACGTCTCGTTGCAAAAGCAGGAGCGAGAGAGTGAGGTGCCACACAGTTTTATGTAATCAGAACTCTTAAGAATTCCCTCACTATAGTGAGTACAGCACCAAGCGAATGGTGCTAAACCATTCATGAGGGATCTGCCCCCATGAATCAGTCAACTCCCACCATGCCCCACCTCCAACATTGGGGATTACATTTCAAAGTGAAATTTGGGTGGGGACGCACATCCAAACTATCATTCCCTCGCTGGCCCTTCCCAGATCTCATGTGTTCTTCTCACATTGCAACATACAATCATGCCTTCCCAACAGTCCCCCAAAGTCTTAACTCATTCCAACAATAACTCAAAAGTCCAAAGTTCTGAGACAAGGCAAGTCCCTTCCACCTATGAGCCTATAAAATCTAAAACAAGTTGTTTACTTCCAAGATATAATGGGATTATAGACATTGGGTAAACATTTCCATCCCCAAAGCGGTGGAAATCAGCCAAATGAAAGAAGCTACAGGCCCCAAACAAGTTCCAAACCCAGCAGGGCAGTCATTAAATCTTAAAGCTCCAAAACAATCTCCTTTGACTCTGGACACACTGGTGGGAGGGGTGTGCTCCCAAGGCCTTAAGAAGCTCTGCCCCTGTAGCTTTACAGGGTTAAGCCCCCGCAGCTGCTCTTATGGGCTGGCATTGTTGAGTGCCTACAGCTTTTCATGGCTCAGGGTACAAGCTGTCAGTGGATCTACCATTCTGGGGTTGGAGGATGGTGGCCCTCTTCTCACAGCTCCATTAGGCAATGCCCCAGTGAGGACTTCGTGTGGAGGCTCCAACTCCATATTTCCCCTCTGCACTACCCTAGTAGAGGTTCTCCATGAGGGCTCCACCCCTGAAGCAGACTTATGCTTAGATACCCAGGCTTTTCTATACATCCTCTGAAATCTAGGTGGAGGCTGCCAAGCCTCAGCCCTTGTACTCTGTGCACCCACAGGCTTGACACCACAGGGAAGTCACCAGGGCTTATGGCTTGGATCCTCTGAAGCAGAGTCCTGAGCTATACCTGGGCCACTTTGAGTCATGGCTGGAGCTGGAGTGTCTGGGATGCAAGGAGCAATGTCCCAAGGCTGTGGAGGGCTGCAGGGCCCTGAACCTGGTCCATAAAACCATTCTATCCTAGGTCTCAGGGCCTGTAATGGGAAGGGCTGCCTCTTAGGTCTCAGAAATGTTGTCTAGGCCTTTTACCCATTATCTTGGCTGTCAGCACTTGTCTCCTATTTAGATTCGGAAATTTCTCTAGCAAGTGGTTACTTTGCAACCCCCTTGAGCTCTCCTGAAAAATGGGCTTTTCTTTTCTACCACATGGACAGGTTGCACATTTTCTAAACTTTTATGCTTCGCTTCCCCTTTAAGTATAAGTTCCAGCCTTAGGTTATTTCTTTGCTCATGCATCTGAGCATATGCTGTCAGAAGCAGCCATGCGACATATTGAACACCTTGCTGCTTAGAAATTTCTTCCACCAGATACTCTAAATCACTGTCAAGTCCAAACTTCCACAGAACCCTAGGACATGGACACAATGCAGCCAAGTTCTTTGCTAAAGCATAACATGCATGACCTTTGCTCTAGGTCCTGATACTAGGCCTCGGGGCCTGTCATGAGAAGGGCTGCCTCTTAGATCTCTGAAATGCTGTCTAGGCCTTTTACCCATTATCTTGGCTATCAGCACTTGTCCCCTATTTAGATACAGAAGTTTCTTTTTTAACTCAAACCTATGGCTTTCATATGGCAGAAAGAAAAATAACTGAATAACAAGAATAGCTAATATTTATATGAATACTTTTCTCATGCTAGACCGTATGTTCTACAGGCTTTACTGGCATTATCTCTATCATTACAACAGTGATAACTACTACAGTTTGAGCATTCGTAATCTGAAAATCCAACATGCTCCAAAATCTGACATACTTTGAGTACCAACATGACACTCAAAGGAAATCCTTATTGGAGCATTTCAGATTTTCTAATTAGGGATGCTCAGTCAACAAGTACAGTCAGTCCTCTTATATTTGTGGGTTCTGTATCCATGCATTCAACCAGCTGTGGATCAAAAGTATTTGGGGAACAAGGGGAAAGATGGTTGTGTCTGTACTAAAAATGTACAGACTTTTTCTTGTCATGACTCCCTAAACAATACAGGATAACAACTATTTACATAGCGTTTACATTGTATTAGGTATCACAACGAATCCAGAGATGATGTAAAGTATATGGGAGTATACGTGTGGGTTATATGCAAATACTATGCCCTTTTATATAAAGCATTTGAGCATCTGCAGACTTTAGTATCTATGAGGTGGGTGACATGGGAAGTCCTGAAACTAATAATTCACCATGGATACCAAGGGACAACTTGAATGCAAATTTTCCAAAATTTCAGGACATCTGAAATCAGAAACAGTTCTGGTCCCAAGCATTTCTGACAAGGGATACTCATCCTATGCTACTATTAGTAGTTTACTGCTAAGGAAACTGCAGCTTATGGTGACTAATTTACTTACCTCAAGAGCTTTACAGTTAGTGATTGACTTGAGATTTGAACTTGGGCTCTCTGACTTCAGAGCTGTTTACTTAACTACTAAGTTTTCTCCTCCAGTAAAATCTCAAGAATACCTGAGCCAGCAGTTTAGGAAAAGATGAAGTTGTTAGAAACAAAACAGTCATTGGGCTTTAGCATGGGCACATTCCCTGACTTAATATTATCTAATAACTCTTTTAATAAAAATAAGAAAGAGTATTATAGTATTTTATCAGTGTATTTCTGAAATTTTTGAGGGAATTATTTAGTACACATCTGCCACAACTGTAAGAGTTTTTGTTTTACTGTGCTTGAGTTTGAAAGGGAATTAATATAATAGTTTTGTACTACAGTTTGAGTGCGTGTAAGAGAAACAGAGTCAAACCTATCTGAGGCAGGTGACTGACAAGTGCTTTGGCATAGCATTTTCTTAGGCAAAATATAAGCTGAGATATTAGGATAGGCAGTTCAGGAATGCCAATTTAACACAGCTTTTTCAGCTTTTAGCATACTGGTTATTCTGCATCCAGTAGGCCATAATGAGATGTGGGAGGTAAAAATCAGTAATTAAGATACACAGAATCAGAAAGTGTTGACTATTTGAATGGAAAATCTGTCTCTTATATACACGAAGCCTCTTAAAATGCATTTCTCCTATGATCTAGAAACAGTATAGCAACATCTCAATAAAACCAGGGTGTTTCAGCTAGGCGTGCTGGCTCACACCTGTAATACCAGCACTTTGGGAGGCCAAAGCAGAAGGATCACTTGAAGCCAGGAGTTTAAGACTGCCTTGGGCAACATGGCAAAACTCCGTCTCTACAAAACATTTATTTTAATTAGCTGGATATGGTGGTACACACCTGTAGTTCTGGTTATTCAGGATGGCCTGAGTTCAGGCATTTGAGGCTGCAGTAAGCTTTGATTGTGCCACTGCATTCTAGCCTGGGCAACAGAGTGAAAAATAACAATAGCAACAACTAGGGAGTTTCTAGCAAACAAGTGTTTATTAGAACTTTTTTTTTTTGGAAGTAATTTACATAATCTGTATGATTTTTATGAAAGTAATGCATCCTTATAATTTTAAGATATTTAATTCAGAAAATACAAAAAATAAAAAAAAAATCACTCAAGATTACCAAAGAGATAACCTACAATAATGTTTGGTGAACATCATTCCAGATAGTATCATGCTATTTTAAAAGTAAAAGTGTTATACGTGATTTCAGTGAATTGAAAAAGAATAACTCATCAGTTTGCTTCTCCCTGGATTAAAGTCTGTTCTCTGTTATTGCCATTTGGGACAGACTTGGGGAGCTGGTGGATTTAGAGCTACGCTGAGCCACATCTGCCTTTCCTTGACCACCCTTTTATTGGCTTTACACCCATGAGGTTCTTCTCCTTGCCTTGTGTGATTGCTGCTCATGAACTTCTCTCTCTCTCTCTTTTTTTTTTTTTTTTTGTTAATTTCTTTTGGTTTTAAAATTAAGGTAATTCCTGGTATTTAGAATTTCACTGTATGGTATTTATTGTCTCTTTTTTGGAATATGTAGAATAACAAATCAAGGGTATCTTGAAATGTTGCAAAAAACTGTTAGTCTCAGACATTACTTTTTTCTTTTCCTCTTTAGTTGACTGTATAGAAAATAGTAACTTTTTTGTTAATTTTTTTGCTTTTTACTTTCACAGATTTGTATATTGATGTGGTCTAAGTCATTTATAGTAAAAGTAGCTAGCTATGTATCTCCCTAATTACATAAGTTACTCAACAGCAGTAATGAGCATCTCCTTATGTGCATCTCCCACAGCATAAATAGGACTGTTAATTAAGTGCATTTTATTAGTGATTCTTTATTGACATTGAATTTTTATATTATCTCCGTAGTGCTAGGATTTATGTGTAAGCATCATCTACATATTTTAATTTGAGCAGTTCTGAGCACAACCTACTTTCCTGTATCTTCTATTTTAGTACCCCATTGTCTTAAGTTATACCATTATGGTGGAGTCCTGTGGACTAAGCCTTGCCCTTTCTCTTACAGATGTCCTGGACTGTTAGTAAAATACTAATACTTTAGTGTAAATCTGTGATGTGTCCCTGTGTAAGTAGGTCTTACAAAAAGGAGTTAGAAAGGTAAATGAATTAAAAGACTAATACGTATTTCTAAACTTAAACTTATTTAAAATTATATCTTTTTGTATTGACATTAAGAAATTTTTTAGGTAGGATAATAGTATGGTGATTTGTTTAAGTCTCTAGAAATAACGTATCAAAGCATTTATTGATGATATGATATCTTGGAATTTTTTCAGAATCACCTAGGAAAGAATAGTATTTAGGGTGTAGATGAGACAGGATTAGATAAGATGTTCATTATTCATCTTTTGCTCTTGTTCTCTCCGCCTTGTAGCATGAAAGGTCTTTTTCATTCTTAATCCCTTTTACTAAAATGAAACATACAGAAACAGACAAACTAATGAAGTCTGTGGGAACAGGTCTGCCATAGGTTAATGTTTCAAGTAGCATTATGTTTTATATGCTTTTAACCATTATTTTATTCCACTGTTAGCCTGTGGACTGTTAACTGTACATTCAAAAGGTAGTCCTGATGTATAGCAAAACATGAAAAGCACTGCATTACCATGATAAAAGTGGTTCTGTTATATGGGGAATAGCTGTTTGTTAATGACAGTGCAGTATTGACAAATTTATCTTCATGATGCCTCTTTTTGCATGGTTTTATTGTAATGAATCTTACTTTCTTGTTCTAGGCTGCTGAAAATATGACAAGCTGACTTTCTGGAGAAATTCTGATGAGATATGTCAAGCTGTGCGAGAGGATTTGAAGATGGCATTGTAGTTGAGAATGTACAATGAAATTACTGCATGCAGCAGTGTAGAAAAATTTTCCTTTTTAAAAGAATTATAAAACCATAGCTTTATAAATCAGTGGAAAGTGACTTACAGAGAGAACTATCAGATGTGTTTACATCACATCTTATTCACTTTTTTTTAATGGCTCTAATGCTTTGGCATTGCTATGTTCATATTTATATATTCCTTATTTATAGCTCTGATGGCTTTAATTTTCTAAGCAGTCTGCCTATCAGATGTGCACATCTGCTGTGTCTGGTTGAAGTATAGTAGAACCCATCAGTAGTAATGTGTAGTAGTTATGACTTGTTGACATTTCCATTATAAACTTTAATTTTGAATTGTTTATGCATTATAACTGTGGATTTATATTGTATTGGGCTGAAAGCTGACAGGATTTCAGCCACCATTTGTGAATTTTGATTTAGATTCATTATTATATCAGAATCTTGTTTTTTAAAATAAGAGCATGGAAAACATTTCTTGTAATCTGCTCCTTAACAAAGAATTTTTAGTTTTTTAAACAGTTTGTTGGGCAGCTAATAGTGTGAACCAGGTCATTTTTGTATTGAGTAAAAAATTAAACTTTGAGAAACTTGGATTTTAAAAGTAATGACAATGCTTAGGTTAGTATTATTTGTAATTTGAGTCATTTACATCTAATGAGAATGTTAGTTGAGAATGTTTTCTTAAAGTTTTATACCCTATAGAGGACTAAAAAAATAATTTGTAAAATGAAACATAGCAAACATGCAAAATTCCTAGTTACTTTTATTACATAAAAGTAATTTTAGTGCTTACCTAATAAATCTTGAATGGTTATTTAATAAATTATTAGATGGGTGATGTGTTTCAAAAGATATTTGCTATTTTTTGAAGAAATAAGGATTTGCAGTCATTAAACAAAAATAAACAATCAAATGTTCTGTATTAGGAATCTTAAGTATGGGTTTTTGTTTGTCATTATTTTTGCCCTTAAAATTTTAACTCATCAAGTGAAGATTCAAAAACAAATTTTAGAAAATGTAGAATAGTATTGATTCTGTTCCTGTAACAGAATCTCAGTGGAGTTTTTTTTGCAAAACTAATATGGATTTAATCTGATGTTATTATTTCTTAAATTTTAGATTTTGTTGGGTACCATTTATATGATTGTACAAGCATTCACTCTTTAGTAGCATTTTTTGTTTTTCAGACAAGCTGAAGAGGTTTTATTAAGATTTAGTAATACTTAAATAGCAACCTTCTCTGCTATTTTTTTTTTTAATCTAGAATTTTGACCATTTTGACTTTTTAAATGTCTGGCATCTTTACCAAGTAAACTTGGAAGGTCTGTTACTGGTGAAACAGGTTGAGGAGACAGTAGGAATTTGTAAAAAGTCATTTGATTGATAATAAACACTACAAATACTATGTGTTATTTATAAAATCATAAATAATACTTTTGTCAAACTCCAAAATTTGTATATACTTCCAGACCATAAGAGTTGATAGTATTATTTATGACTTTGTAGATTAAGTTATTTATGTATGAAACAAAGCAGGAAAATACATTGTGAAGGGATCGTGTTTACAGAGGACTTCTTTAATGTGTCACATTTTAAAAATGTAAACATATATTTTTAATGCACACTTAAGTAATATTTAAGAAACTAAACAAAATAATGATACAATTGCAGTGTTGTGCTTGTTGTCAGTGACAAAAATAAAACCATTTTGGTGGTATTGGCCTGTACTTTTGTTTTAATATATGCTTTTGTTAATTCAACTTGTGTTTCTATAGGACAAAAGATATAGAACATAAAATTTACCATTTTAACCTTTTTTTTTTTTTTTTTGAGGTAGAGTCTCACTCTGTCGCCCAGGCTGGATTGCAGTGGCATGATCTTGGCTCACCGCAGCCTCTGCCTCCTGGGTTCAAACTATTCTCCTGCCTCAGCCTCCCGAGTAGCTGGGATTACAGGCACCTGCCACCACACCTGGCTAATTTTTTGTGTTTTTAGTAGAGGCGGAGTTTCACCATGTTGGCCAGGCTGGTCTCAAACTCCTGACCTCAGGTGATATGCCCGCTTCAACTTCCCAAAGTGCTGGGATTATAGGCATGAGCTACAATGCCCAGCCCTTTTTAACTGTTTTTAAGTTTCATAGTTCAGTGACATCTAGAATATTCATACTGTATTGTAACTGTCACTATTGTCCATCTCTAGAATGTTCTTATTATCCTAAACTGAAACTCTGTACCTATTTAGCAATAACTCCCCATTGCTTCCTCCTCCCAGCCCCGATAAACAGTTTCCTACTTTTTTGTCAATGAATTTGACTATTCTAGATACCTCATATAAGTGGAATCATATTTGTCCTTTTGTGTTTGTCTTATTTTATACAGCATGTCTTCAAGATCTGTCCATGTTATAACATGTATCCAGATTTCCTCTTTAAGGATGGTATTCTTTTATATATATGGTGGACATTTGGGTTGTTTCTACCTTTTGTCTATTCTGAAAAGGCTATTCACAATAGCCACAATGTTATGGACATTCGTATACAAATAACTGTTCAGGTCCTTGTCAGTTCTTCGGAGTGTGTACCCAGAAGTGGAATTGCCAGCTTTTAAACTTTTTTTTTAAAGTTTAACTTTAATTCCTTAGGCATTAGAGAAAGAAGGAGACGTGGTCAAGCTTGTTTTGGGAGTTGTTTTGCTAGTGACATGTAGGCTTGATTTGAGCAGGGAGAGGTTAGAAGCAGAGACTAATTAGAACACTATGACAGTAACCTAGGCCTCAATGCTCACATCTGAGTAGGTTCAAGAGACACTACAAAAAATGAAAAACATGGGACTTAATGGCAAGTTATGGGGAAAATAGAGAAGAAAATAAGGTGAATGAGTTTCTAAACCTGGATAACAAAGATATCAGCAAACGGAAATCAAGAAGGGAATATAATTTTCCTGGAAAAAAATGATTTTTATTTAAAGAATATTGTGTTTAATATATATATTAAATCTTAAACCTTGCCAGTCTTCCAAAGACCATTGCCCATCTCCATTTTTTGTCCTACAGCATTACCACTCTCTAACATAGTATACCATTTGCTTAGTTATATCTATTAATATAAGCAAATATACCGCTACCCGAAAGTCCCACAAGGGCGGGGATTTTTCTGTGTTGTTTCCATCGGTGTAGCTTAAGTATCTTGAACAGTGCTTAGCACGTAATAAATGCTCAATAAATACATGTTGGCTGAATGAATGGATAGACTGGGCATCCAGGAAACAACATGTACCACGTGGTTGGAAAATAACTAACATTGAGAACTTGCTGCATGCAAGGCACTGGTTTTGGTCTTTTAATAGATCAAATTGTTCAACCTTTAGGCTTACAGCAACCACAAGGGATAGATAGCATCATCCTATTATAGGTCAGGAAGCTGAGGCACGAAGTGGTATACAACTTAAATCTCAGAAGTGGTAGAGCCAGGATTTGAACGCTGGCAAACTGAGTCTGGAGCCCACACACCTTAGTGCTTGTTACGATACATCATCTCATGGGATGAAGAGGCATAGTTGGCAAAGGAGATGAAGGAGATTGAAAATCAGATGGCCAAAGTGGTAGCTGAAGCGCTGGATGTAGATGCTGAGAATTTAATAGAAGACTAGTGACAGATGCTTCTCTTTCCCAGGATGGTCCCATTCTTACGGAATATATCATTGATGATGGTAGGCTGGTGAAGTTTTGTAGCATCTCAGCAGATCTATATTACTACTTTTTAATTACAACAATGTAAAGAAATAACAGGTTAAAGTCATTCCCTTTCCAGAGGTGCTATACTAGAGAAACCCAGTTCTAACAACAACAGCATCTCTTATGAAATTCCCTCTTGGGGCTCATATATACCAGATTGGAGTATTGTAAATGTTGTAAAAAAGATGATGCATGTGACAGCCCTAAATAGCAGTCTCAGGAAATCTGTTAACAAGTGACACTGTCCATTAGAATAGGGCAGATTTTTTTTTTTAACAGTTCAGAAGTCTTTTATTTTAACACTATTATGCCTTGAATTCATTGGGAATAGGTTCCAGCAGCTCAGACTCCTTCCCACTGGTTCTCACAAAGTGTGCTTCTCCGGGTGGAGCAGGCTGGTGCTTCAGTTGCACCTAAGTACCTTTCTCTTTGACTTCTTTTTCTGATAATCTTCCTTCACATGTTTCGGGAAGCTGTCTCAGCTCTTAGAGTACTTAATGTGTTCTTAGTTCTCTTGGCAAGAATCTTGCCCTTAACTTGTTTGTTGATAACACTGTCAGGAGCCTACTGGATAACACTACAGACTCTTCCGGTTTTGCCATGGTAACACCTGAAGAGTAACCATTCCCTTGATGTCTACAACATCACCTTTCTTGTAGATTTCGCATATACCTGGCCAAAGGGGCAACTCCTTGTTTTCTAAAAGGCCTGGAGAACATATATCAGGTGCCTCTCTTCTTTCCCTTTGTGTTTGTCATTTTGGCAAATCATTGAAAGATGGCGGTTCCAGCCAAAAGGCCAGAATATTGAGGTATTTTATGGCTCCCCAGTAGCTGAGGGAACATTCATGCATGTTATATCAGAAGCAGTCCACACTGTGACCTCTGATTACCTAAAGCAATAAATCACCAGATGTACACTTGGAAAGTTTTATCAAAAGCCTTTAAAGAGGTTGTTCAGATAGTTTTACTTTCACATATATATTTCACCTGTTTTTTTAGAAGTGAATCTACCTACTCTCCTACTAGCAAACCACCTTTTTATTCTAACAGCAATACCTTTATTTTGCATGCACTTTGAGAATTAAAATATCCATGACTACTTAAGTGGAAAACCAGCATTATTTCCCCATAGCTGTAAAAATAATTACAATTAAATATGGAATTATATCTTTGCTAGGTATTGTCTTTTAAAGCTATGATTCTAACACCTACTTTTCCTTCTATAGAAAAGCAGATGAGTACCGGGCGTGGTGGTTCATACCTGTAATCCCATCACTTTGGGAGGCTGAGGCGGGTGGATCACCTGAGGTCAGGAGTTTGAGACCAGCCTGACCAACATGGTGAAACCCCACCTACTAAAAATACAAAAATGAGCCAGGCATCGTGGTGCACAGCTGTAATCCTGGCTACTCAGAAGGCTGAGGCAGGAGAATCACTTGAACCTGGGAGGCGGAGGTTGCAGTGATCTGAGATCATGCCACTGCACTCCAGCCTGGGTGACAGAGACTCTGTCTCTAAAAAAAAAAAAAAAAAAAAGTAAAGCAGATGAGCAAGTGTCAGAACACAGAACTGCATTTCCTCTAGATGTTACCAGAAGGATGAGAAGAGGATTGAAATCAACTTCTTCACTATGGTATTTAATGCATTTTCAATGCAACGTCCCTGTGTACCACCTCATTTCATACCCATCCCATACTTTGGAAAACCACTATCTTAGATAATCCCCAAGAATCCTGTCGACTCTAATGTAATTTAGTAGGCAGCTCAGGCTTTGGTGCCAGACAGGAGGCTTGAACTCGTGCCCTCTCCAAGTCTGACAATAACAACATAACAGCTCACAGCA
>NW_012100987.1:3893642-3896270 GCF_000951045.1 Mandrillus leucophaeus
TTTTTTTTTTTAACAGTTCAGAAGTCTTTTATTTTAACACTATTATGCCTTGAATTCATTGGGAATAGGTTCCAGCAGCTCAGACTCCTTCCCACTGGTTCTCACAAAGTGTGCTTCTCCGGGTGGAGCAGGCTGGTGCTTCAGTTGCACCTAAGTACCTTTCTCTTTGACTTCTTTTTCTGATAATCTTCCTTCACATGTTTCGGGAAGCTGTCTCAGCTCTTAGAGTACTTAATGTGTTCTTAGTTCTCTTGGCAAGAATCTTGCCCTTAACTTGTTTGTTGATAACACTGTCAGGAGCCTACTGGATAACACTACAGACTCTTCCGGTTTTGCCATGGTAACACCTGAAGAGTAACCATTCCCTTGATGTCTACAACATCACCTTTCTTGTAGATTTCGCATATACCTGGCCAAAGGGGCAACTCCTTGTTTTCTAAAAGGCCTGGAGAACATATATCAGGTGCCTCTCTTCTTTCCCTTTGTGTTTGTCATTTTGGCAAATCATTGAAAGATGGCGGTTCCAGCCAAAAGGCCAGAATATTGAGGTATTTTATGGCTCCCCAGTAGCTGAGGGAACATTCATGCATGTTATATCAGAAGCAGTCCACACTGTGACCTCTGATTACCTAAAGCAATAAATCACCAGATGTACACTTGGAAAGTTTTATCAAAAGCCTTTAAAGAGGTTGTTCAGATAGTTTTACTTTCACATATATATTTCACCTGTTTTTTTAGAAGTGAATCTACCTACTCTCCTACTAGCAAACCACCTTTTTATTCTAACAGCAATACCTTTATTTTGCATGCACTTTGAGAATTAAAATATCCATGACTACTTAAGTGGAAAACCAGCATTATTTCCCCATAGCTGTAAAAATAATTACAATTAAATATGGAATTATATCTTTGCTAGGTATTGTCTTTTAAAGCTATGATTCTAACACCTACTTTTCCTTCTATAGAAAAGCAGATGAGTACCGGGCGTGGTGGTTCATACCTGTAATCCCATCACTTTGGGAGGCTGAGGCGGGTGGATCACCTGAGGTCAGGAGTTTGAGACCAGCCTGACCAACATGGTGAAACCCCACCTACTAAAAATACAAAAATGAGCCAGGCATCGTGGTGCACAGCTGTAATCCTGGCTACTCAGAAGGCTGAGGCAGGAGAATCACTTGAACCTGGGAGGCGGAGGTTGCAGTGATCTGAGATCATGCCACTGCACTCCAGCCTGGGTGACAGAGACTCTGTCTCTAAAAAAAAAAAAAAAAAAAAGTAAAGCAGATGAGCAAGTGTCAGAACACAGAACTGCATTTCCTCTAGATGTTACCAGAAGGATGAGAAGAGGATTGAAATCAACTTCTTCACTATGGTATTTAATGCATTTTCAATGCAACGTCCCTGTGTACCACCTCATTTCATACCCATCCCATACTTTGGAAAACCACTATCTTAGATAATCCCCAAGAATCCTGTCGACTCTAATGTAATTTAGTAGGCAGCTCAGGCTTTGGTGCCAGACAGGAGGCTTGAACTCGTGCCCTCTCCAAGTCTGACAATAACAACATAACAGCTCACAGCACTGTGAAGATTAAATGGAGACGATGGATGTAGAATCCATAGTATACCACTTGGCACATAGTAGGAGCTTCATAAATGTTCAACTCCTTTTTGTTTTGTATAAATTAGACCTACCTAGTAACTTCATTTCAGGAGTGGCTTAGTGGTTGTGAAGTGACATATTTAAGATGTACTTTTTTTTTTCTTATCAATAGAATTAGACTGAACATTTTTTAAGTTGTCATATTAATGTACTCATTTTTGGAAACATATAATGTATATAATGTATTTAAATATAAGCATATACTGTGCTTATATAGGAAGGAAGATAAAGACGCCATACTAATAAAAATGAAAGATTAATATGTAGCTAAATTTCAGTGTCAAGACTTGCATAGCCAATTAGAGAAAGGAGCCCACAGGGATGAGAATGTGTTGGGAGAAGAAGTAAAGATTATGAATAAATTTTAAATCTCTATTTTCAACATAAAAAGAGCTCGTTCTCAGTTGCTTCTGATAAACCCAAATGGGAATATCCGTGATCTTTGTTCCTTCTGAACACTGAGAACCATCATGTAAAATAGGAGCAAACAACTGGCTAAATGAAAGCTTCCTTGGAAGTCCACCTGTGGAAAACTGTAGGGAGCTGGGGCGGTCAGAGAAAGAGCGCTGTAAGATTTAATTTAAGCCCTGGATAAACACCATTCCTGCTTTCACCAGCTTTACCTAATAGAAATGGATTTTATCAATCAAGGCCAAGTTCAGAGACAGAGAGAGGGAGGGAGGGAGGCATTTTGCATAGAACAAAGACAAAAGTGTTTTAAGTTCACAAAAATACCACTCACGTTAAAATGCAAGACCCTGGGAGCCCTAGGATTTTAGGGAAAACTGGTATTAACCTGACCTTTCAAGGTAACAGACATTAGCATGACTTAGATATAAATAATTGTGATGAATTATGATGATCCCTGCATTGTTACTTTCATCAGTTTGGAAAGGTTTGAGAATCTATGATGAGATTTAGCAGTAAATCTGGTTAACTAGGGAGCCCCTAGGGGAACTAACTTA
>NW_012100987.1:3898800-3899963 GCF_000951045.1 Mandrillus leucophaeus
CCACGGCACTCCAGCCTGGGCAACAGAGCAAGAACCTGTCTTCAAAACAAAACAAATTACTATTTTATTTCCATAAAATATTTGAAGCATAAACATAGTCTATAATAAAGCAAATAATTGAGTACCTTCTTCACAAATAAAAAATTTTAACAACTTTCCTTATTCACGGTCTAATTTAGGATCATCCCATAAATCAATACTCTAATCATCTCGAAATCACACATCTTATTCACAGTATCTCCCAGATTCTCACACCTCTCTTCATCCATATAAAGATGAACATTGACACCAACTTGTGCAAAATTAATTCCTTATCCCCGGAGCCAGCTCACCCTCAAGGGAATTCCAGCACGTCTCACTATGCACAACATCCTTAAAAAAGATGTATTGAGTATTCACTACAACAAAGTACAACATATCGTCATAATAAATATTTATCAAATGGATGGCTAAACAATCATATATTGGTAGCAACAATGTTCACATGAACATTTCGTGCTGCAATTACTAGTATCCCTTTTCTCAGTGTGATCTGGGAAAGCATATTGTTGACTTACTATTTTAGGTTAATGCTCTCCCTATGTCTTTGTAATTCCCTAGCTTTCTATCACATGGATTGTCATAAAACTTTGGAGGTGTGCCCCCTACAAGTTTATGTACTAGAAGCAAGACAATTCTGTCCTCATCTATTTCTCCCATAAAGCATACAATAAGCTTCAAGAGGGCAGTCGTGATGTCTAGCCTGGCGCCTGGCACATAGTAGATGCTCAGTTAAAAAATTTGTGAAAGGTCTAGTTAAATGCCTCTCATCTCTCCCTTTTTATTAATATCAGGGAAGTCTGCAGAGTCACATTCCATATGTTCAGGTAAAAATGGAAGAGAACTAACAATTTGACATCTGCTACATTCCAGCCACCGGCTGGATGCTATATGTACATTACACACATTACCTCATATAGTTTTCATAGCAACCTTATAAAGTAGGTATTAATATTCTAGTTTCACAGATGAAGAAATTGAGGCCCAAAGAGATCTGTCATGAAATAAATATGCGCACATAAAATTCTTCCAGCTGGGTGCAGTGGCTAACACCTGTAATCCTAGCACTTTGGGAGGCTGAGGCTGGTGGATCATTTGAGGTCAAAAGTTCAAGACCAGCCTGG
>NW_012100987.1:3900013-3905155 GCF_000951045.1 Mandrillus leucophaeus
CCCAGCCAGAAGATACTTTCTCACTTGGGATTTCTCAGGTCTTCTCCCACTTTCAGCACTATGTGCCAAGCTTTGTTTCTCATAAATGCAGATCAGACATACTGAGATGTTACTTCCCCTTCTGGTTAGCCCCCATCACTCTGGAGAGATGCAAGTCCCACAGGTACCATTTAACTTGAAGGAATGCAGCCCGCTAGACAGCACAGTGTAGTAGGGGAGGGGGTGAGAGCAATGGTCGGGGGTGGCGGTGCGGGGTAGGGGGTGAGGTCCTTTGAATTGTTTGCTGGTCCCATCACTCCTCTAAGCCACCTAGCAAGAAGCCAGATCTTAGCATTGGCTAAAGCCCATCTCATGATCCCTGAATAATAGGAACTATAGAGGAAGCACTCCTGTCTTTGGTTTAGTTTGCAGCTTGTCTTCAGCTTCCCATTTCAAAGGTTATTCACTTTCCCTCCTGGTTAGCTTCCATCACTCAGCTGTCAGGCAACCTGTGCATTTTTCACAATCTAGCCCAGTGTGTAGATTCTAAACAAATAATGAATTAATCTGCACTGTGCTGGAAATGAGGTAGGAAAACGGTGCTATGACCATAGTTCTTCTAGAAAAACCAGTTAGAATTGCCTTTTCATATCTATTCTAATGCATCTAATTTAACACAGCAGTCATATGATCAAGTCTCACCCTCAAAGCACGGATAGTCTTTCTAACTATTTTCTCTCAGAAAAATTACAGACTGAATGGGATGGCTCACGCCTGTAATCCCAACACTTGGGAGGCCAAGATGGGATGATTGCTTGAAGCCAGTTCAAACCAGCCTGCACAACAAAGGAAGAATCCATCTCTACAAAAAGTACAAAAAAATTAGCCGGGCACAGTGTTGTGTGTCTGTAGTCCCAGCTACTGGAGAGGCTGAAGCACAAGGATCGCTTGAGCCTAGGAGTTGGAGGGTACAGTGAGCTATGATCACACCACGGCACTCCAGCCTGGGCAACAGAGCAAGAACCTGTCTTCAAAACAAAACAAATTACTATTTTATTTCCATAAAATATTTGAAGCATAAACATAGTCTATAATAAAGCAAATAATTGAGTACCTTCTTCACAAATAAAAAATTTTAACAACTTTCCTTATTCACGGTCTAATTTAGGATCATCCCATAAATCAATACTCTAATCATCTTGAAATCACACATCTTATTCACAGTATCTCCCAGATTCTCACACCTCTCTTCATCCATATAAAGATGAACATTGACACCAACTTGTGCAAAATTAATTCCTTATCCCCGGAGCCAGCTCACCCTCAAGGGAATTCCAGCACCTCTCACTATGCACAACATCCTTAAAAAAGATGTATTGAGTATTAACTACAACAAAGTACAACATATCGTCATAATAAATATTTATCAAATGGATGGCTAAACAATCATATATTGGTAGCAACAATGTTCACATGAACATTTCGTGCTGCAATTACTAGTATCCCTTTTCTCAGTGTGATCTGGGAAAGCATATTGTTGACTTACTATTTTAGGTTAATGCTCTCCCTATGTCTTTGTAATTCCCTAGCTTTCTATCACATGGATTGTCATAAAACTTTGGAGGTGTGCCCCCTACAAGTTTATGTACTAGAAGCAAGACAATTCTGTCCTCATCTATTTCTCCCATAAAGCATACGATAAGCTTCAAGAGGGCAGTCGTGATGTCTAGCCTGGCGCCTGGCACATAGTAGATGCTCAGTTAAAAAATTTGTGAAAGGTCTAGTTAAATGCCTCTCATCTCTCCCTTTTTATTAATATCAGGGAAGTCTGCAGAGTCACATTCCATATGTTCAGGTAAAAATGGAAGAGAACTAACAATTTGACATCTGCTACATTCCAGCCACCGGCTGGATGCTATATGTACATTACACACATTACCTCATATAGTTTTCATAGCAACCTTATAAAGTAGATATTAATATTCTAGTTTCACAGATGAAGAAATTGAGGCCCAAAGAGATCTGTCATGAAATAAATATGCGCACATAAAATTCTTCCAGCTGGGTGCAGTGGCTAACACCTGTAATCCTAGCACTTTGGGAGGCTGAGGCTGGTGGATCATTTGAGGTCAAAAGTTCAAGACCAGCCTGGCCAACATGGTGAAACTCCACCTATACTAAAAATACAAAAAAATTAGCTGGGTGTGGTGGTGCATGCCTGTAGGCTGAGGCAGAAGAATGGCTTGAACCTTGGAGACAGAGGTTGCAATGAGCCTAGAGCGCACCTCTACACTCCAACCTGGGCGACAGAGTGAGACTCTGTTTCAAAAAAAAAAAAAAGAAAAGAAAAGAAAAGAAAAAAATATCTCCCTCTTAGAACATCTGTTCTTTTCCTATTACTTGACCAAATCAAACTCAGCCTTCAAGAACCAAATTAAAACTGTCAAGAGAAAGTTCTCCATGGATCTCTTGTATTTCGATCCATCTTCTGAGAAGATGTTGATAGCTTTTGTCCTGGGCTATCTTTTCAAGGATGTTTGTGTAGCAAACAACCTTGAAACACAGAGATAGTGTCTTTCACCAGGACGTAGGGCAGATTTGTTTTCTGGCCAGGATACTGGTATAATGGCTCCCTCCAGGACAAAGATTGGACAGGTTTTCTAAAAGCTCCCTTTAGAGAACTGGAGTTTCCTTGGGTTGGGGTTCCTCTGCTGTGATACAAACTCAGCATGTGCAACATCTTGGAGGCTGCTTTTTATCACCCCTATGGGACTTGGAGGACAAGGAGAAAAAATTGTGAACATGAAGCTCATGGCGCTTGTTGTGCTGTGAGTAATAAAGTCTTTTGTTTCTGACCCAGGAATCTCGCCTTCTTCGCCAGCATCTATGAAAATGTGGCAATCTAACCTTTCAGCTTACTACTGGGGTAAAATCTCAGACTTTTCCACACTTTTAGGATCTTTGTTCTTGACAAAGATCTTCCTTCTGTGGGAAGCCATTTCTAACTACACCAGTTTATGGTGGGATGTCTAATACATTGGCAGGAAACATAACATGCTGAATAATGTAAGTACTGGTGAACATTTTCATTGCTTCACACTTGATTATGCTCTTCCAGAGGATAGAACATAAGTGTTTAGCATTTTTCCTGGAAATAGAAGGTGACTTTCATTTCATTAATTTAACAAAAATGTATTTAATGTCTATTAACTATAGAACATTCTGGTCAGAATATTTAAGTAATTATTTCCCTAAATGATGCCTAAGCTCCTTTAAGACAACACACTATCTAATACTTCTTTTTTTATCCTTTACAATTCTTTGTATCTTTCATGATTCTTTATTCAACAAATATTTACTGAGCCTCTGCTATATGCAGACAGTATATTAGTTGCTGAAAATACAAATGAGTAAGACAGTCTTCTCATCCTCAAGGAGCTCATGGAGACAATACATGCAGTACAGGAGTAAGCACCATGACAGAAGAAAGTACAGATCATTCCAGGAACATAGAGAGAAAGGCACCCATCAGGGCCTTCCTATATGAGGATGGCAGCTAGCTTTTCCACTTCTTGGAATTGTCAACAGCATATATTACCTAGTACATACTGGAGGAAAAAAGGGTTGATAAAGTGAACCAATAATCCGAGCTAGGAAGTTTAGTCAAATCCCAGCTCTGAAATCTATGTATACACGCCAGAATAGCCCATATAAGACCTGGCTGACCTGTATTAGAAATGGCTTTTAGTAGGCTGCAGTTCTATGTATTTAAAATGATATATGCAACAAGTGTGTTCATATATTCATCACCTGGAATAGTGCCACAGACTGGACAGATGAACAGCACATGTTCCCTGTCCTCAAGATGTTCACAATCAAGTGAGACAGACTCAGCAAATTACAACGTAGAACTTGGCAGGATGGTGTAATCGTTGAATAGGAGCTGGAGTTATAGTTAGCCAGCCATGGGAGTTCATTCCACCGGGAACCTAGGGAGTTTTTTGCAAGGGAATTTCCTTTGAGCTGGTATTTAAATGGTTAAAAAAAATATTTCTACAGGCAGAAAACAGAGAGTAAGGCAGCCCTTGAAAAAGCCTGGGCAAATGCATAGTCTTTAAAAATAAACAACTCACCTCCCCACAACTAATTAACTAAAAGAGAGTTCCCTCTACCTTTTTCTGTATTTAGTTTATTTGGCAACATGAGGAATGCTCAAGGTGATCCACAGCTGGGCTACCTGCAGACCAAATCAGAAACAGAGAGGGAGTGCAACATTTTGTTTTCTTTTCTTGAGATTTCCAATAAGCCGTTCCTAAATAGTTTAAGAGACAATAGAATTAAAAAGTATAAATTATGAATCCTCATAGATTTCATTTTTCCACTAGATGGCAGAAAAAGCACTTGTAATGGAAATTACATTGTCATCTATTTAATCAATTCTGCAGACTTTTTTTTAATAAAGGGAGGTATATTTCATTTCAGTTTGAACAGTAGAATATGATTATAGTACAACTGATTATTCCATAACTAATTTAATCGTATTAAGCTTAAAATTAAAAAGAAAACTTTAAATTAGTTTGTGTTTATATAAGTACATCTATGTCCAAACAGCTCAATTAAGATATAAATGATGGAGTTTCATTGGCTTTAGAATACTGCTATACTCTCTTTTAATGCAGATCTTTACATAAAAGGTAGTATTTAATATACTTTAAAATTAATACAGAATTATTTTTTATGTTACACATGGATTTAACTGGGGGTACAATTGAAGTATACTTAACTATGACATATTGCAGGTAGGGATAATAATATAAGTTTAAAAAGTGATAAAATCATGGCTGTAAACTCAAAATGTTCTCTTTTAAAAAAAAAGAAAGATAAAAACTGTGAGGACTAGGTAAATATAGCACAAAATTAAATACAGTATATAGCTTTTCTTAGCATGCCAGTAATTCTAATATGTTTTTTTCCATTGCATTTGTGTGCCATTGTCATTTATCAACAGTCATTCTTCAGAGACATTTGTAATTACACAACTTTACTAGGAATTTGAGTAGAGCTGCATAGACAATCGTACCCTTACTCTAGTTCATTACTATCAAAGAGAAAATTATCTTTTCTCCTACAAGGAGCAAAATGGTAATAAGTTAGTTACACAAA
>NW_012100987.1:3905205-3909209 GCF_000951045.1 Mandrillus leucophaeus
AAAAAAATATTTCTACAGGCAGAAAACAGAGAGTAAGGCAGCCCTTGAAAAAGCCTGGGCAAATGCATAGTCTTTAAAAATAAACAACTCACCTCCCCACAACTAATTAACTAAAAGAGAGTTCCCTCTACCTTTTTCTGTATTTAGTTTATTTGGCAACATGAGGAATGCTCAAGGTGATCCACAGCTGGGCTACCTGCAGACCAAATCAGAAACAGAGAGGGAGTGCAACATTTTGTTTTCTTTTCTTGAGATTTCCAATAAGCCGTTCCTAAATAGTTTAAGAGACAATAGAATTAAAAAGTATAAATTATGAATCCTCATAGATTTCATTTTTCCACTAGATGGCAGAAAAAGCACTTGTAATGGAAATTACATTGTCATCTATTTAATCAATTCTGCAGACTTTTTTTTAATAAAGGGAGGTATATTTCATTTCAGTTTGAACAGTAGAATATGATTATAGTACAACTGATTATTCCATAACTAATTTAATCGTATTAAGCTTAAAATTAAAAAGAAAACTTTAAATTAGTTTGTGTTTATATAAGTACATCTATGTCCAAACAGCTCAATTAAGATATAAATGATGGAGTTTCATTGGCTTTAGAATACTGCTATACTCTCTTTTAATGCAGATCTTTACATAAAAGGTAGTATTTAATATACTTTAAAATTAATACAGAATTATTTTTTATGTTACACATGGATTTAACTGGGGGTACAATTGAAGTATACTTAACTATGACATATTGCAGGTAGGGATAATAATATAAGTTTAAAAAGTGATAAAATCATGGCTGTAAACTCAAAATGTTCTCTTTTAAAAAAAAAAAAAGAAAGATAAAAACTGTGAGGACTAGGTAAATATAGCACAAAATTAAATACAGTATATAGCTTTTCTTAGCATGCCAGTAATTCTAATATGTTTTTTTCCATTGCATTTGTGTGCCATTGTCATTTATCAACAGTCATTCTTCAGAGACATTTGTAATTACACAACTTTACTAGGAATTTGAGTAGAGCTGCATAGACAATCGTACCCTTACTCTAGTTCATTACTATCAAAGAGAAAATTATCTTTTCTCCTACAAGGAGCAAAATGGTAATAAGTTAGTTACACAAAGGAAAATGTGTTAGGAAACAGTAACATAATTTAATAACGTAATATTAGATTGTAAAATAAAAACCAGTTCAAAGAAACTAAGTCTTTTTATATCAGCTATTGCTTCTGCTACTGTTTATCTTAGAACTGGCTTTCAAAAAAATAAAGAGTGAACCATCAGCAAAAAAAGGGGGGAAAATGGAGAATGGAAAATGGGAAGTGATGAAATGGAGTAAAGTCCCATCATTCATTCAGTCCACAAACATTCGTTGAATGTTCTCTCCAGGTCAGGAATGGTGGTGGGAACACAGACATGGCTTCTTCTCTTACAATGCAAGTACAATAGAGAGAGACAGGGAGATTTAGGTGAGCAAACAGAAAGCAGTGAAAGAATTGATGAAATTTCATGATAGTTATCACGGTGGTGGTGTTACCTGAACTCGCTTCTCTCCTACCTTTGTCTAACTGCCTCCTCCCAGCAAAACAAAAAAGTAAAACTCGGGAGTGTGCCGGGAATGCCCACAATCCTCAGGGATCTAGGGAGGGTCTTGTGGTCTGAGAAGGGTGGATGTAAAGCACATCCACAGTGACTTCCAAGTGGCTTGCCATCTTTGAGAGTAAGTTATACACAGTCCCGGGCTCTCTAGCTTAGAAAACTCTGTGCTGTGGATGGCAAAGATACTTGATCTTATTTTGAGTCAAGGTGAGACAATAACTTTCTGGGAATAAGCTGCTCACATTTAAGCTGCGCAGTAAATTAGTTTTCAGGACAATGTAATTTCTGAGTAAATTATCTTCCTTGGCATATTGAGTGGAAGGCTATTTTTCATGCCTGTTTCTTTGTAAAGGCAACTGTGGGTTAAAAACAAATATAAATGTTAGAATGAAAGAGAATCCGATCTGGGGTACTTTGTATGAAGAAACATTACATTGGATTTGCAGGAGCATTATTTCCTTGCAGAACCAAATTTTAGAAAGTCCTACTGGTCTTACTTCCGGCACCTCAGGTCCTACTGGATGCTAAATGTGGGACCCCGGTCAGTCTGTGCTCCAGTTTCTTAAATGATATGTCATCGAGGATTAGACTTTCAGCTTTAACACTGTAAAGAATGGAGGTTGCAGCAGCTCATTATTCAACTAAAACCAACTGAAAAGAACTCCGGTGCAAAGTCTCAAGGCCAACGCCCTCACCCCAACGTTTTAGGTCTTCCCCTCTCCTTTTGCTCTCCAAATAAAGAAATAAAAATCTGGGCTTTTTGAGTAAATTATTTCTTGTGTTCTGCCCTTCTCAATGGTGTCACTGCAAGTTTCTTTCTATATCTACCACCTGAGCCATAGAGTAACTTCTTTAGGGCTGTATGAATGGCTCTCTCGTGCTGACCCAGCTCTGAGGAGCCTCTGCCCCCAGCACACTGAGTGGTTTTTGTCTTCCTGCTGAAACCTGGGAAGAATGTGTAGCAGGGCTCCTTCGAGCACAGGACCCTGTGGATCTACACTCAGCACATCTTTAATGGGCTCAGTGCAGTGACAGCTGTGACGAATACCATGGCAATTTCCCAGATAAGATTGTATCCGAGTAAGGGCTACATTTCCTTCAGAGTTGCAGAGGCCATTATTATTCTTTGGAGAGGAATTCTGAGGAGGAAATAGCTGATTTAAATGCCTGCTGTCAGTTGCCAAAGAAATTGTTACAAAATACGGCTATAATGATGTGGAAAACTGCCCATTGCTTTGGATCCCACTTTTTTTGTGTGTTCCCCTCCATTCATCATCTGAGATTTCCCTCTTAGCCAACCAGGTGCATGAAGACTGGTGCGCTCGATGAGCCTTCCGACTTGGAGTCTCAGTTTGGGGTTCTTTCGTGGTTTTTTGTTTGTTTGTTTTTTGGTTTTTTATGGTTAGCCAGTCATTTCTCGTGACCTCTTAAACACTGTGCAGTCTTCTGAGAAACTGTGTTTAGGTCAGAAATACTAACCCTCCTTGCCTGGATTAAATTTCACTTATTCAACAAGTACTTGTTGAGTGCCCATTATTTTTCCACACATGAGAGGGCAGCGTAAGGTAGTGGTTTGGAGCCAGGTTTCTGGAGTCAAACTGCCTAGATAATAGCCCTGGCTCCACCAGGATGACTAGCCGTGTGATTTTTGTTGTGTGATGTTAACATGAATAAAAATAATAATGGCTCACAGTAGGTGTTCATTAATACATCCACTATATCTGTAAATAAGAACATTATTACCATTGAGAAATTTAGGCCAGATGCAGTGGCTCGCGCCTGTAATCTCAGCATTTTGGGAGGCTGAGGCAGGTGGATCACTTGAGGCCAGGAATTTGAGACCAGCCTGGCCAACATGGTGAAACCCTGTCTTTACTAAAAATACAAAAATTAGCCAAGTACGGTGGCACACACCTGCAATCCCAGCTTGGGAGGCTGAGGCATGAGAATTGCTTGAACTCAGGAGGTGGAGGTTGCAGTGAGCTGAGATAACCCTACTTCACTTCAGACTGGGCAACAGAGGAAGACTCTGTTACAAAAAAAAAAGAAGAAGAAGAAAAAGAAAACAAAGAAAGGTATCATCTAAGGTCTAACACAGGACACATACAAGAATAATATAAAACAAGATAATATTCCCCAGGATGGCCTACAAAAACCTTGAACAAACAAACAAAAAGCTTGAAGCAAAAAAACAAAAAGTAAAGGTTGACAAATTTGACAATATAACAGTTTCAAACTTCTGGGCAGACACAAAAGTGTCATAAAAATCTACAGCAAGCAAAACAGAAGAAAAAATACTTGTCATACTTATGGCTGACAAATGGTTAATGTCCTGCTTGTAGGACAATTAGGAAGAGGATACATACTTGGGAGAAGTTGGAGGGAAACTTTAGAGCCCCAGAG
>NW_012100987.1:3909259-3931201 GCF_000951045.1 Mandrillus leucophaeus
TAGTGGTTTGGAGCCAGGTTTCTGGAGTCAAACTGCCTAGATAATAGCCCTGGCTCCACCAGGATGACTAGCCGTGTGATTTTTGTTGTGTGATGTTAACATGAATAAAAATAATAATGGCTCACAGTAGGTGTTCATTAATACATCCACTATACCTGTAAATAAGAACATTATTACCATTGAGAAATTTAGGCCAGATGCAGTGGCTCGCGCCTGTAATCTCAGCATTTTGGGAGGCTGAGGCAGGTGGATCACTTGAGGCCAGGAATTTGAGACCAGCCTGGCCAACATGGTGAAACCCTGTCTTTACTAAAAATACAAAAATTAGCCAAGTACGGTGGCACACACCTGCAATCCCAGCTTGGGAGGCTGAGGCATGAGAATTGCTTGAACTCAGGAGGTGGAGGTTGCAGTGAGCTGAGATAACCCTACTTCACTTCAGACTGGGCAACAGAGGAAGACTCTGTTACAAAAAAAAAAGAAGAAGAAGAAAAAGAAAACAAAGAAAGGTATCATCTAAGGTCTAACACAGGACACATACAAGAATAATATAAAACAAGATAATATTCCCCAGGATGGCCTACAAAAACCTTGAACAAACAAACAAAAAGCTTGAAGCAAAAAAAGAAAAAGTAAAGGTTGACAAATTTGACAATATAACAGTTTCAAACTTCTGGGCAGACACAAAAGTGTCATAAAAATCTACAGCAAGCAAAACAGAAGAAAAAATACTTGTCATACTTATGGCTGACAAATGGTTAATGTCCTGCTTGTAGGACAATTAGGAAGAGGATACATACTTGGGAGAAGTTGGAGGGAAACTTTAGAGCCCCAGAGGAAGAGGTTGATTACAAGCTTAGGTGTTTGCATTTAATTTGATGAAAAAGACTCATCAAAGTTTTCGAGAACCAGTATTGTTCCTAAGGAAGATTAATCTGGTAGCTGCATAGTGGGTTGGCTGGAGAATAAAGACTAGTAAAGACTAGGATGCTGGCAAGATCAGGTGAAAGATAGTTTCAGCCTCTCCTGGAAATGGAAAGGAGAGAATGGTTACAAACATTCACTTGGGTCGAAAAACAGTAATGACTGAGATTTTCTGAGGTTTTGGAGCACAAGTAATCGGAAAGAATTAGCAGAGTTAAGGCAGATAGGAATAAAAACAGGTTTTGGGGGAGGCCAATGGTTTTCTTTCTGAAACCGCGTGAGTGTGAGGTGTTAGCTTTAAAATTAGGGAAGGAGAGTTTAACGGTTGGAAATGCAGATTTAGAGCTCTAACGTAAATGTAAATATAGAATTAGGATTCATCTTAATAGAAGTTGAGGTCAAAAACATAGATAAAATTACAGAAGTATTTTTACCGAGTGAAAATCTAGGCTTGAAGACCATAGCAGGAAAGGAAATGCTGAAAATACAGATTCCTGAACCCTATTCATACAGATTGTATTAGTCAGGGTTCTCTAGAGGGACAGAAGTAATAGGGTAGATAGATATATATAAAGGAGAGTTTATTAAGTATTAATTTACACAATCACAAGTTCCTGCAATAGGCTGTCTGCAAGCTGAGGAGCAAGGAGAGCCAGTCCAAGTTCCAAAACTGAAGAGCCTGGTGTCTGATATTTGAGGGCAGGAAGGATCCAGCACGTGAGAAAGATGTAGGCTGGAAGGCTAGGCCAGTCTAGTCTTTTCATGTTTTTCTGCCTGCTTTATATTCTAGCTACAGTGGCAGTTGATTAGATGGTACCTACCCAGAGTAAGGGTGGGTCTGCCTTTCCTAGCCCACTGACTCAAATGCTAACCTCCTTTGGCAACACCCTCACAGACACGCCCAGGATCAATACTTTACATCCTTCAATCCAATCAAGTTGACAGTATTAACCATCACATCTACTGAATCAGAGTTTTGGAATAAGGATTCTATATTTTTAATAAGCTGCCAATATTTTTCTCATAATCATTAAAGTTTGAGACTCTCTGCCTCAGGACACAAAAGATGCTGAGGAAAACTAAAGATGGTTAAAAGGTAGCAAGTAAATCTGGGTGGTGTAGCCAAGAAAGGAGTTATACAGTACAGGTATCAAATCTTTAATTGGCTCATGGAAGAAAGGAATAGAGGCTTTTGATTTGGATATTAAGAAGCAATTAGAAGCCTTCCTTCCTGTTTTAGTCTACTCAGGCTTCCATAATAGAATATCATAGACTGGTGGCTCATAAAAAGCAGAAATTTATTTCTCACACTTCTGGAGGCTACGAAGTCCAAGATCAAGGTGCCAACAGATTCTGGAGTCTGATGAGGGCCCTCTTCTCCCTGTGTCCTCACAGGATGGAGGAGTAAATGAGCTCCCTCAGGCCTGTTTTATGGGGGTACTAATTTCAATAATGAGGGCACATCCCTCATGACCTAATCACCTCCCAAAGGCCCAACCTCTTAATACCATCATCTTGGAGGTTAGGATTTAACATATTAGTTTTGGAGAACACATTCAGATCATAGCACCAACTAACTGAGAAAGGCCGAAGGAGGGGGAAGATGATCTTAATAAGTGTATGTATGTTAGGGGAGTCTGAGGGTGTTGGTTTACTTTCTTTTCTCCTTGTCACATTGCCTTGGTATAATCATAATTTGCCCATTTTCCATGGAAATCAGCAGCCACAGCCAGGACCACTCATACCCAGGGGTGATAATCTGTAGGTCAAAATAAAATGAGGTATGTACCAACCAGCCTTTGGTCATTCACTCCTCATTCCTCCCCTGGCACATTCTAAAGGCTTCTGGGTCTCTAATTGTGAGAATATTTGCCCCCAATTCTGCCCTGACCAGAGGAACTGCTTGGTGGGTGACATTAAGCCAGTGTGTTAAGCCATTCTTGCATTGCTATAAAGAAATACCTGAGACTGGATAATTTATTTTTAAAAAGAAGTTTAATTGCCTTATGGCTCTGCAGGCTTTACAAGCATGGTGTGGCATCTGCTCAGCTTCTGGGGAGGCCTCAGGGAGCTTTTACTCCTGGAAGAAGGTAAAGCAAGAGCTTTCATGTCATATGGTGAAAGGAGGAGCAAGAGAGAGTGCAGGGGCTCAAGGGGAGCTGTCACACACCTTTAAATGACCAGATCTCATCTCAACTCAGAGTAAGAGTTCACTGATTACCAAGGGGATGGTCCAAGCCATCCATGAGGGATCTGCCTCCATGATCCAAACACCTCCTATCAGGCCCCATATCCAATACTGGGGATTACCTTTTAACATGAGATTTGAGTAGGGACAAACACCCAAACTATATCATTCTGCCCTGAACCAACCTCAAATCTCATGATTTTCTCAAATGGCAAAATACAATCACATCCTCCAAATAATCTCCCAAAGTCTTAATTCATTTCAGCACTAACTCAGAAGTCCAAAGTCCCTTCTGAGACAAGGCAAGTCCCTTCCATCTCTGAGCCTGTAGAATCAAAAACAAGTTATTTACTTCCAAGATATAATGGGGGTATAGGCATTGAGTAACCATTTTCATTCCAAAAGGGAGAAATAAGCCAAAAGACAAGAGATACATGCCCCATGCAAGTATGAAACTAGCAGGTTCATCATTAAATCTTAAAGCTCCAAAATAATCTTCTTTCACTCCATGTTCCACATCCAGGGCACACTGGTGCAAAAAGTGGGCTGTTAAGCCTTGGGCAGCTTTGCCCCTGTGACTTTGCAGGGTTCAGCTGCTCTCACAGGTTGTTGAGTGCCTAAAGCTTTTCTGGGTGCAGGGGGCAAGCTGCCAGTGGATCTACCATTCTGGGGTCTGGAGGACAGTGGTCCCCTTCTCACATCTCCACTAAGCAGTGCCCCAGTGGGGACTCTGTGTAGGGCCTCCATTTCCCCTCCACAGTGCCCTAGTGGAGGTTCTCCATGAGGGTTGTGCCCCTGCAGCAGGCTTCTGCCTGGGCAGGTAGGCTTTTTCATACATCTTCTGAAATGTACATGGAGGCTGCTGAGCCTCATTCACTCTTGCACTGTATGCCTACAGACAACATCACACAGAAGCCATCAAGGCAAATAGCTCACACCCTCTGAAGCAGCAGCCTGAGCTGTATCTGGGAACCTTTGAGCTCCGAATTGAGCCAAGGGGCCAGGATGCAGAGAGCAGTGTCCTAAGGCTTTGCAGGGCAGTGAGGCCCTGGGTCTGGCCCACAAAACCATTCTTTCCTCCTAGGCCTCAGGGCCTGTGATAGGAGGGGCTGCCATGCAAATCTCCAAAATGCCTTCCAGACTTTTTTCCCATTGTCTTGGCTGTTAGCACTTGGCTTCCTTTTAGCTATGCAGATTTCTCTAGCAAGTGCTTGCTTCACAGCCAGCTTGAATTCCTCTCCCAAAATTGCTTTTTCTTTCTCTGCCATGTGACTAGGCTGCAAATTTTCCAAGCTTTTATGCTCTGCTTTCTGTTTAACTATAAATTCCAACTTTAAGTCATTTCTTTGCTCCCACATCTGGGTATAGGTGATTAGAAGGAGCTGGGCCCCATGTTAAATATTTTGCTGCTTGGAAATTTCTTCTGCCAGATGCTATAAATCATCACTCTTTAGTTCAAACTTTCACAGATCCCTAGGGCATGAACACAACACAACCAGGTTCTTTGCTAAGGCATAACAAGGGTGACCTTTGTTCTAGTTCCCAACAAGTTCCTCATTTCCATTTGAGACTTCAGCAGCTTGGACTTCACTCTTGATGTAACTATCAACATTTTGTTTACAATCATTTAACCAGTCTCAGAAAGTCCAAACTTTCCCTCAATTTCCTGTCTTCTTCTAAGGCCTCCACACTCTTCCAAACTCTACTTGTTACCTGGTTCCAAAGTTGCTTCCACATTTTCAGGCATCTTCATAGCAAGGCCCCACTCCTGGGTACCAATTTTCTGTATTATGCCATTCTTGTATTGCTATAAAGAAATACCTGAGACTGGGTAAATTACAAAGAAAAGAGATTTAATTGGCTCATGGTTCTGCAGGCTTTACAGGAAGCATGGTGCTGGCATCTGCTTAGCTTCTGCAGAGGCCTCAGGAAGTTTACAATGATAGAAGAAGGTAACAGGGAGGCAGGCACATCACATGGCCGAGCAGGAGCAAGAGAGGTGGAAGGAAGTGCCACACACTTTTAAACAACCAGATGTCTCAAGAACTCACTCACTATCATGAGGCCAGCACCAAGGGGATGGTACTAAACCGTTAATGAGAAATCCACAGCCATGGTTCAATCACTCCCAGAAGACCCCACCTACAACACTGGGGATTACAATTCAACATGAGATTTGGGCAGGGACAAATATACAAACTATATCAACCAGTATTCTTAGCGATGGTTTTGTGGTGTGTTAGTTATTTAGTTTGGCTCTGTGTCCCCACCCAAATTTTACCTTGAACTGTAATAATTCCCATACATCAAGGGCAGGACCAGGTGGAGATAATTGAATCATAGGGGTGGTTTTCCCCATACTGTTCTCATTATAGTGAGTGAGTTCTTACAAGATCTGATGGTTTTGTAAAGGGCTTCCCCCTTCACTCAGCACTTATTCTCTCTACTGCTGCCCTGTGAAGAGGTGCCTTCTGCCGTAATCATAAGTTTCCTGAGGACTCCCCAGCCATGAGGAACTGTAAGTCAATTAAACCTCTTTCCTTTAAAATTACCCAGTCTCAGGTATTTCTTCATAGCAGAGTGAAAATGGACTAATAGAGTTAGGCTCTGCTACAGTTTGGTTTGTTTGACCCTGCCAAACCTCATGTTGAAATTTGATCCCAGTATTGGAGGTGGGGACCTTTTGGGAGGTGTTTCAATCATGGGGGCATATTTCTCATGAACGGCTGGTGCCATCCTCGTGGTAATAAGTGAGTTCTTACTCTATTAGTTCACTCAAGAACTGTCTGTTAATAAGAGCCTGTTATCTTCCACCTCTCTCTACATGATCTCTGCAGACACTGGCTCCCTTCTGCTGTGAGTGGATGCAGCCTGAAGTCCTCACCAAAGACTGAGAAGATGCCATTGCTATGCTTCTTGTATAGCCTGCAAAACAGTGAGCCAAATAAACCTCTTTTCTTTATAAATTATGCAGCCTCAGTTATTTCTTTATAGCAGCGCAAATTGACTAAGACAGGTTGTCAATGCAAATGGATATGTAATATTATTTTTGAAATTTGACTTACCCATTTGTAATTAAATAATTTGAAGAAATGATTCTGAAGTATTTTGATTTTTGCTTTTTAAAGAAAAGAGCTCATAATTTAGCTCACAATTATGGGAGTCCACTACCATGGCAACAGCATCTGGTGAGGACCTTCATGTTGCATCATAACTTGTCAGAGGGCATCACATGATGAGAGGCAAGAACCTGAAGTTTTTTTGATACGTGATTAATGGCTGCCATAACTGAAATAACTCACAGAGATACTAGCTAGTAACTGCAGATGTGTAGTGCTTATTTAAAATCATGGTGTATGTTTTTAAATACCAGTAAAAAATGATGTAGAGGTTGCACTAAAATTTTGCAAGAAATATCTACTTTTTCTATTGTTAATACACTGCTTTTAAAGACATGGATCAAACTGGGCTAAAATCAAGGTACTAACAGAGCTGCAGCTTTTCTAGAAGCTCTAGGAGAGACTGTGTTTCCCTGCCTTTTACAGCTTCTAAAGGCCACCTGTATTTCTTGGCTTGTGGCTTCTTCTTCTGTTTTTAAATGATATCACTCCAATTTCCACTTCCACTGTCACCATTCTTTCCTGATTCTGTATCCTCCTGCACTCCTTTTACAATGAATTGTGATTACATTGGGCTTACCCAAGTAATGCGGGAATATCTCCCCATTTCAAAAATTTTAACTCAGTCATATTTCCAAAATTCCTTTTGCCATGTGTGATAGTTAATTTTATGTGCCAACTTCACTGGGACATGAGGTGCCCAGATTCAATAGTATTTCTGAGTGTTTCTACGAAAGTGTTTCCAAATAAGGTTAACACTTGAATTGGTGGACTGGGTAAAGTAGATTGTCCTCCTCAGTGTGGGTGTCATCATCCAATCTATTGAGGGCCTGGAAAGAACAAAAGGTGGAAGATCAACGAATCTGCCCCCTTTTTTATGCCTAAACACTTGAGATGGGACATCTCATTTCAACTTCTCCTGCTCTCAGACTGGGATTTTCACCATCAACTACCCTGGTTCTCAAGCCTCGGGGCTCAGACTGAATTATACTACTGGCTTTCCTGGGTCTCCAGCTTGCAGACTACAGATCATGGAACTTCTCAGCCTCCATAATCACGTGAGCCGGTTCCTCATCGTAAATGTATCTATATCTATATCTATAACCAGTTGGTTTTGTTTATCTGGAGAATTCTGAATAATATACCATATGAAGTAATATATTCACAGGTTCTAGGGATTAGGACATCAATGTCTTTGAGGGGCCATTATACAGTCTGCCACAGTGTCCTAGATAAACTTGAAAAGTAGACTCTGCCTTGAACTCCCACGTTGTTCTTATAGGACACCCTAAATGCTGATAATGACATGTAACATCTCATATGTGGACTGAGCAAAGTATTAGTGTCAATCTATGCATTAAATATTGGCGAAAATAAATTTTTTTTGATAAAAATAAATGTAAAAAGGATTTTTTTTTCTCCATGTTATGTGATTGTCCAGAGCACCTCCTGTAATACATTTATCCCACTTTGGTGATCAATGAGAATGATGGTTAATTTTATATGTCAACTTGCCTAGCCTATGGCACCCAATAATTTTGTCGAACACAAGTCTAGATATTGCTGTGAAGATTCTTTTAGATGTTATTAACATTTAAATCACTACACTTTGAGTGAACGAGATTACCCTCTATAAAGTGGGTAAACCTCATCCAATTAGGTGAAGGCCTTAAGAGAAAAACTGAAATACCTCAAAGAGAAAAGAATTCTACCTCCAGACTGCTTTCAGACTGAAGACTTCAACATCAACTCCTACTAGAATCCGCAACCTGCCAGCCTGATCTGAGGACTTCTGGCTTCCCAACCACCACAATTTCTCGAGCTAATTTCTTAAAATCTCTGTCTTTCTCTCTCTCTACTTCTCTATCTCTGTCTCTGTCTCACTGTCTACACATGCGGGCGGGCACACACACACACACACACACACACACGATGACTAATATGAGTTAGGGAGCACTTTCACCCTCTGGGAAGGTATGATTTCAGGCATTATAATAAATCCCAGGTTCATGCGTGATGTTAATAAATTTAGCAGCCCAAAGTAAAATAAAATCTAGGCTTACTCATCCTTGCTCTAAAGTGCTTCTGTCTTTAATCAAGTGAAACTAAAATCTAGATTAAGCAGTAAGTCTTTCTTAGAGAAGCCTCAATCCTGGCAAAAACTATTTAAAATATCATAAGTGTTGGAACCGCAGCAGAACAAGCAGGTTTCCTAATTTGTCTCTTTTACTGATCTTACTGACTTTAAGTATTATAAAATCAGTTGATATCAATGTTATAAATACTATATTTATACAATTGCTTTATAATGATTAGTTAATTAAAACTCTAAAAGCCTTGGTATTAAGAAAACAGAAACCATGGCTCACTGACTTTGGAAGTGAATTAGGCATTCATAGTAATATCACATTGTTTCAAGGAAGAAAGCAAGAAGAATGACATTGAAATCGTGGGAGGAGCATAAACAGGTATGATATCATTTCTTGGCTTGGAATTTTGTCACAAGACAAGTGCTAATAATTTTTGCCATAAAAAGTGCCAAGAATGCTCTTTAATGAAAACCACTGTTGTGAATTTCTGGGTCCCTATCCCATCAGAAAGTGATGTTGCTATCAAAAAGAATCCACTTACATTTGAACATTTGTAAAATACTGACTCATAAGTGGTTTTCTGGATCCTTGCAACCAGTGGAAATATGTGCAGAAGTATTCTTTAGTCCTTCAAAGTGAAAGATGAAAAAAATATGCAAAATAGTGACTCCAGGATTTTTCTAGAGCAGTGTGCTTTCCTTGGGCCAGAACCAATATATATCGGTTCTGTCCTCTCAGTGGTATCCACAGGTGCAGGTTGGGTCAGGAGGGTGGAAGAAGAGGTGTGGGTGTGAAGTCTGAGCATGGGAGGCCCTTCATCATAGATATTATCTCCTTTCCCAAGATGCTTTTAAGGCCAGGATCTTCCCTAATCATTGTCTTGGGTTAGGTTCCGTTTTACTATTAAAAATCACTTAACCTATAATCCTCAGACTTTGAAGCTATACATCTTGTGTTCAATTCCCTATTCTATCATTTCACACATAGGCAGTATCAAGCAAGATGTGAGTGCTTCTGTTTTGGTATCTGATAGATACAGTTTGCATCCCTGCTCTACAACTTACTATCTAATATCTCCTCAAAAATGCTGCACCACTAGTGTTTTAGTCAGTTGGGCTGTTATAACAAAATACCATAGACTGTGGCTTAAGCAACAGAGATTTATTTCTTATGGTCCTGAAGGCTGGGACGTCCAAGATCAAGGTGTGGACCAATGTAGTTCCTGGTGAGGGCTCTCTTCTTGGTTTGCAGATAGCAGCCTTCTTGCTGCATCCTCACATGGTGGAGTTAGAGAGATCACTTTACTTGTGTTATTATAAATGCACAAATCCCAGTCATGAGGGCTCCACCGTCATCACCAAGTTATCTCCAAAAGCCCCCACCTCCAAGTACCATCACATTGGAGATTAAGACTTTCACATATGAGTTTTGTGGGTAGACAAGCATTCAGTTCCTAGCGACAAAATGACCCTAATTTTAACAACATCAAACAACTGACACTGATTCCCTTGCTCACGGGACTGCAAGTCAGTGGCAACTTGGCTCAGCTAGGCTCTGGTTTCTAGGCTACAGGTTTAACTCAGGTTTATACTATGAGTCTTGATACTCCTGGGATCATTGACTTCCTAGGGAATGAGTTCTGCTGTCTATATTTCATGGTGTGGCTTACAATGAAGAAGCAGCATTCACGTGAAACATGATCCTCTCATGACAGATCTTCCAGAATGAAAGAGACAAGCCAAACTCATGACGCATATTTAAGGCCTCTGCTCACATCATGTCTGCTAACATTGCATGGACCCAAGCAAATTCTATGGTCAAGTACAACATCAATAATGCAGAGATGTCTACTCTGTAACAGTGGGAAGGGAAGAGAGGATTTGCTGAACAATAATCTAAACACCCTGCCTGTGCAAACTTGAATAAATAGCTAAATCTTAGTCAGTCCTAGTGTCTTCATGTCTTACATAGGTATGATAATAATAGTAGCTCTCTTTAGGGTTACTGGGGAAAAAGATATGGTCTATAAAGAAAATAACACAGTTCCTGTAGCATAAAGAACGTAAATGCTGGCTCTTATTATGAATTTCTTTTGCATGCATGTAGGCAAGTGAGAAAATGGGAAAAGCAAGATGATGTGGAGTAGAGAAGACTAGAGGAGAAATTAAGAGTTGACATCAAAGGCAGTAAAATTAAACTATACATTCAAAAATGGGAACAGGAAAATGGACAGTCTATTTATGTGGTCTATTCATAACTATGGTCATACATGTTATTAGTTGTTGGACATTTGTTTCTACTGTTATGCTATGTGTGAGAACTGTATGTTCATCATGCTATATAAAAAGGTAGGCAAAATGTTGCCAAAACCCATTTTGCTCATTAGGCAATTTGACAAACACGATAAAACTATATACGCAAAGAAAAATACATAACATAAGAAAAGTTCAGTAATTAAAACAAAAATGTGAACCTTAATGAGCATGTTTAAGTAACCAGTCATTTCTGGAAAGCATCTGTAGTTTGCAGAAATCCTGTATTTTAAGTTAGTTTTCAGTCTTCAAGAGATTTGGCCATTTTAACTGAATTGTGTTTCCTTATGAAGTTTTAAAGGAAAACCAAAGACAACAAATTTAGAATTATAACCAAAGTCACTGGATTACTACAGAGCTGACTGGATTGTTTCTAAGAGACTAAGTTGGATCAATGAACAGTTGACATGGTTGATCACTGCACAGCTTCATCATGGAAACAACAAAGCATATTGGGTTCACTTCACTTTGGCTAACTTAATTGCTGTATGTAGATATGGCCTTAGTCTTGACATTTAATCTCCTCTATTCTCCAATAATACTTCCTTCAATCTGATAAAACTGAATTTAAAAGCTAAGAATTCCTTAGATCTATTGAGCTAGAAAATGGTCTCTTTCAGTGCATTTAACTGCTCGGCTCTGATTTCCATAAATGGAATATAGTGGTATTTGCTTATCTCTAATTCGGAAACCAACTCCTTCCACAAATATGCTGAATGACTGAAAGCTATTTTTAACAGCAATAACAATGATAACAAGGGATGGACAGCTTCTCTGCCATTTTGCCTGTGTATTTTCAGACTGGTCTCACAGATTGGCCTGCTTGGCAGGCAGGAAAAGAACGTACCCAGTGGACAGCCCAGCTTTCTTTCTGCTCTAAAGATTGTTCCTTTCTTATTCCTAATTTGCCCTTATCCACTGTGGCAGTAGAGGACAGATCTTCTCTCTGTAAAAGTGAGCTTTAATTGAGTGTCCATGGTTGGAGTTTTCATTCCTCTATTTGATCTATACCTGTTCACCTGCTGTCTTAGTCTGTTTGGGCTGCTAGAACAGAATACCATAGACTTGGTGGCTTATACACAACACAAATGTATTTCTCACAGATCTAGAGGCTGGAAGTCTGAGATCAGGGTGCCAGCATGGTTGGGTTCTGCTGAGAACTCTCTTCCAGGTTGCCTGGACCAGAAGGGCTCTTTACAGCCAGCTTCGTACCATCTTTTTCTCTGGACCTAACATAAGCTCTACTTCTAAGGGATAAAGGATCAGGGTGTGCTCAGTTCCAAGCCCAAGCAAAACAAAAAGAACAAGAAGGGACTGAAGAATCATCTTTTTGCCTCCTTGAAGTCCTTGCTTTTGTTCATTCATACATTTGACCAGTATTTATTGAGTTCCTCCAGTGTGCAAGGCATGAAAGACGTCAGTGCAGATACAAAGAGGAGTAGAAACTTTTATTCCGGAGAAGCTCACAAACTAGTGAAGACTAAAAATAAGCTATTCCAATTCAGTGTGTGCTATAGTTTGGATGTCTGTCCCGCAAAACCTCATGTTGAAATTTGGTCTCCAATATTGGAGGTGGGGCCTGTTGGGAGGTGGTGGAGCCATGGAGGCAGATCTTTCAGGAATGTCTTGGTGCCATCCTCATAGCAATGAGTTAAGTTCTCGCTCTATTAGTTCCTGTGAGAACTGGTTGTTAAAAAGAGCTTGGCATCCCCTTATCTCTCTCACCGCCTTTCTCGTAATGTGATCTCTGCACACACTGAGTCCCCTTTACCTTCCTCTGTGAGTGAAAGCGGCTGAAGCGCTCATCAGAAGTAGATGCCAGCACCCTGCTTCTTGTATAGTCTGCAGAACCACAAGTCAATAAAGGTCTTTTTTTTTTTTTAAAAATAAATTACTCCACCTCAGGCATTCTTTATAGCAACACATATGTGTATAACTGCCATAAGAGAAGTGAACACATATCTATTTTGGAGGGATCTGGAAAGTTTTTTTCTGGAGCCAGTGAATTTTAAAGAAGACCTGAAAATCAAGTTTGCCATATACATAGAGGTTTGGTTAAAAAAAAGGGAGAGTCCAAACAGAGGAAACAACATGTGTAAAGGTCCATATGCCTTTTTATCTTTAAACTTCATTGTATTTCCTTTTGTTCTATGAAGGCTTCTTCCTCAAAATGTTGGAGAAAAATGAAGAAGACAATAGGTACAATGTTCAGGGCACATCAACTTGTAATTAAGGGAGACAGAGTGCCAAAACTAAAAGCTCGTTGGACTCTCCCTCCTTTTACTTCCATTCATAACACTGTTTCAAGACTTCTGTTGTCAAAAGAGGATTAACTGACTCACAGTTTTGCATGACTGGAAAGGCCTCAGGAAACTTACAATCATGGCAGAAAGTGAAGAGGAAGCAAGGCACTTCTTACATAGCCGCAGGAGAGACAGGGTGGGAGAAACTGCCACTTTTAAACCATCAGATCTCATGAGAATTCCCTCACTATCATGAAACCGCCTCCATGATCCAATCACCTCCCACCAAGTCCCTCCCTTGACATATGGAGATTACAGTTAGAGATGAGATTTGGGTGAGGACACAGAGTAAACCGTATCAGGGGCCATGCTTCTAATTTGTAACAAAGTGTTTTCATGTTAAATCTGCTTACGTTAACGCTTCTCATAAGTCTGATGTAGGTAATAATTATAACTATAATGTCTGACAACTATTGAGTGACAACTATTGAGTTACAACTATATGCAAGGTATTATTCTATGAGTTTTGGGTATATTAAATAATTTAGTCCTTAAAAAAATCTTACGAGAGTATATATTGTTATTCTAATTCCTCCATGTTTATGAATGAGAAAACTGACACAGGCAGGTTAAATAACTTGCCTAAGGGAAACAACCGGGCTGGGATTTAAACTCATGCAATCTGACTCCAGAGTCTATGCTCCTAAGCACCACTTTGAACTGCCCCTCCAGAAAAGTCATTGCTGACTAAAGAATAGCACTGTGACAAAATATTATACTGATGAAAACACCAAGCATAAAGAGTAAACTCTAGTAGACACAGGGAGGATTAGATATTAAATGTTTCTAAGTCCCCAGAAAGATGAAAACTTCTGTTTGTGTGTTGTTATATCCCTAATAATGATTGCTAATAATAACATAAATTTCTTGCAATAGTTAAAATGATTAAAAAGTCTCTCCTGAATTGATTTATTCATACACATCACTCATTACTTACTAGATGTTCATTCATCTCAATTTGCCCTGGAGTAATGAAAACTGCTAACAAAAAATATTATCAATTGAACTATTTGGGTATTACACAAAATATTTGCATCAGATTCCTTTAAATTGGTGTTGAATTTTTTTTTAATCCTGTATAAGTATATAAGTCTAGTTGACCATATAAATGTAAAGTGTTACAGACACTTTGGAAGGAAGTTTCTTACAAAATTAAACATACGTATATCATATATACAATCAAGCAATCTTCCTCCTTGTTATTTACCCCAAAATGTTGAAAATGTATGTATACACACAAAAAAACTACACACAGATGTTTATAGCAGCTTTATTTATAATTCCCAAAACTTGGAAACAACTGAGATGACCTTCAGGAGGTGAATGGACAAATAGTGGAATGTTGTTCAGTGCTGAAAAGGAATGAGCTATCAAGTCATGAAAAGACATGGAGGAAACTTAAATGCCTATTACTAAGTAAAAGTCGGGCTCTAATCTGAAAAGTCTACATACTTAGGATTCCACCTATATGGCATTCTGGAAAAGGCAAAACTATGGAGCCAGTAAAAAAGATCAGTGACTGTCAGAAATTAGGAAGAAGGGGCTGGATGCCGTGGCTCACACCTGTAATTACCCAGCACTTTGGGAGGCTTAGGCAGGCAGATCACCTGAGGTCAGGAGTTTGAGATCATCCTGCCCAACATGGTGAAAACCCGTGTCTACTAAAAATACAAAAATTAGCTGGGCATGGTGGTATGCACCTGCGTTACCAGCTATTAGGAAGGCTGAGGCAGGAGAATCGCTTGAACCTGGGAGTCAGAGGTTGCAGTGAGCCGAGATCACACCACTGCACTCCATCCTGGGTGACAGAGTGAGACTTTGCCTCAAAACAAAACAAAACAAAAAAAACCCAAAGAAATTAGGAAGAAGGGAAGAGGATTTTTAGGACACTGAAACTATTCTGTATGATACTGTACTGCTGGATACATGTGGTACATTTGTTCAAACCCATAAAATGTATAGCCCCAAGGGTGAAGTATAATGTAAACTATGGATTTGGGGTGATGATGATGTGTCAATGTAGGTTCATCAGTTGTAACAAGTGTATCACTTTGTTGGGGGATGTTAAAGTGGATTCTCCTGCCTCAGCCTCCCGAGTAGCTGGGACTACATGTGTGGGGCTAATTTTTGTGTTTTCAGTAGAGACGGGGTTTTGTCGTGTTTCCCAGGCTGGTCTCGAACTCCTGGCCTCAAGTTACTCGCCTGCCTTGGCATCCCAAAGTGTTGGTATTACAGATGTGAGCCACCACACCTGGCTCTCACTATGCTCTGAAGAGTCCACATGGAGAAGAGAGATCCTGGGAGATAAGGGGCCATGTGGAGAACTGAGGCAGCCCTGGGGAATGAGCTTGGAAGTAGATCTTCTGAAGCTGACCAACAGTGGGGCCTCCTCTGGGAAGGGGAGCCTTGAAGTGACACAGCCAACACCTTGTATGCATTCTGTGAGCAACTCTGCCTCAAACCACCCAGCTAAGCGACTGCCTGGTTTCTGATCCACAGAAACTGTGAGATAATAAATGTTTGTTGTTTTTAGCTACAGTATTTGGGGATAATTTTCTTACAACAATCAATAACTAATGTACTCTCCAATTTCAATGCATAGAGACAATCAATGTTAACAACAGGGTGCTTATCATTCTGCCCTTTTGTCTATTCATATGCCATAATTAAATGTATGTATATACGCACAAATACACACACATCATAAAATCCTCTTTTTTCTTGCAAGAATAGGATTATATGATACATATTTATTGAAAAATTGTGTTTAGTCCTGTAATAAGCCACGGACATCTCTCCATGTTAATAAGTATATATGGAACTTTTCTTTCTGAACTGCTAAACAATATTCTATCCGCTTTGATGGACATTTAGGTTGATTATAATTTTTCTACATTCCAAATAATGGTGCATTAAATATTGTGGTAATAATATGGTTTGCAATTTTTGGTTCCAGTTTGCATATCATTGAACTTGGCTCTTTTTCTTATGGAAACTAATAATTAGTCCTATGCTGATTTTTTTTTCCAAAGAAAATATAAACAAAAAAATTTAGAGTTTAAAGAATTAAAAACTGAACTGCACTATATTACTTATTTAATTCACTGACAATGATACTACTATTTGTCAATTTGTTTTTTAGTTGTGTTTGGGGTGATTCTTTTGGCTGTAGAATCTTATAGGCACTCCCATGTGGAGACTGGGAAGTCTTTAGATGAATTTGCTAATCTTTTATTTTAGAAAATCCTTTTAGAGTTCTTTGAGAGTTTCATTCTTTTTCACTTGCCACCCCTTCCTCATTCTTTATGCTGTGTTAGATTTTTTCCTTCTTATTTTTAATATTAAATTATTTTAAATAAAATTATACAATTTAGAATTTTTAAGGGATTCTTAGCTTTTTGAAAGAAGAGTAATCAGAGAAATTTAATAAAGAATGTAAATATAATAAGTAGATGATACACAAGGTTTTGGTATAACTAATGTGATAAAAAAAAAAAAGCATACCTTTTCATAGGAAAGTGGTATTTCAGAGGAAAAAAACGAGTTTGGTAGCTATGCAAACATTAAAAATACCTAATTTCTTGGAATCGAAGTCTTCACACAGTTTAGACTCAAGTTAAATATGGAGCGTAGAGCCAAGGGTAAATCACAGCAACAAGTTGTCTCGGTATAATTAATACAGGAAGTCCCTGTACTGCAGAGTTGGAGACTCTTTTAAGACCTTAATACTGAAATTGTCCAAAGGGCTAGCCTATAGATTACCTGTAGTATAGGAATAGGGCTACCATGGTGAATGATATAATAGGCCTTATTTTCAAAGATCTTGAAGGGTTTCTGGGACCCGCAGAGTCACCATTTATCCTCTGGCTCTGATTCTTTACATCTTGCCCTCAGGATGCCTGGAGGAGCTGAGAAAGTGAAGACAGTAAGCAAAGCATTTTGAGACAGTAAGCAAAGCGTTCAGCCTCATTGAAAAGTGAGCTGTCATTTCCTTGCCTTGTGGATTTTTTTTTTCTTACCTTTTATTTTGAAAAAAATTACAAAGTTGCAAAGATAGTACAGAGTTGTTATAATCTGAAAGTCTGTGTTCTCCGAATTTGTATGTTGAAATCTCAACCCCCGAGATGGCATTAGCGGGTGGGGCCTTTGGGAGGTGATTAGGTCATGGGAGCAGAGCCTTCATGAATAGGATTAATGCCCTTTTAAAAGAGTCCCCAGAAAGCTTGTTCACCCCTTCTGCCACTTGAGAACACAGTAAAAGTTACCATCTACAGACCAGAAAGCAGGCCCTCACTGGACGCCAGATCTACTGTGCCTTGATTTTGGATTTGCCAGCCTCCAGAACAGTGAGAAATAAATAACTTTTGTTTATAAGCCACCCAGTTTATGATATTTTGTTATAGAAGCCCAAATGGACTAAGACAAGAGTGTTCCTATGCATCCTTCACCCAGTTTCCCCCAATGACTACATCTTAAGTATCTATAGTTCAATATCAAAACCAGGAAACTGACATTGGTACAATGTGTGTGTATAGTTCTATGTTATCTACAGATAGTTCTATAGCCATTTTATCACGTGTGTAGGTTCTTGTAACCACCACCACAATCAAGGTAAAGAACTCTTCCATCACCATAAGGACTTTCCTCTTGCTACCTCTGTAGAAACATACCCACCTTCTCCTCCATCATCTCTAATAACTTTCCTGAGATAGTCAGTGAAATATTTAGTAACTGTCATTTCCTTGCCAAGTTGAACTTTTAAAACCTTTAGGAAAAATGATCCCTCCAGGATGATATTACAGTTTGGGGGAAAAATATTTTAGCCATCATAAATGGTGATTTTTGATGAGTGGAGAGCACAAAAACTTCTACCGGTTCAAAATCTTTTGAGCTTTGGAATTCTAAATATTTTAAATTGCAGAAAGGTAAAAAGGAATATATGCCATATATTATGAAACATCTCAGTGGGGTCCGGGGTAGCATCCTATAATCAAACGTGTTAATGTTTATGGAGCAAAACAAATGGATATTAGCACCAAGTACAATAAAATGACATTAAATAGACTCACTTCAATGTAGGTCATGTTTTTCAGCCAAATGAATTCAGATCAAGTCCAATTCTGCCATCAAATGAGTTCCAAAAAACAAGTCTGATCTCAGAATTTTTTAGATTTTGGAATTGTGGATAAGTAATTGTGGACTGCAATTGTTTTTTATTTTTTATTTATTTATTTTTTCCCTAAGCTGGAGTGTAACAGCGTGACCTCAGCTCACCACAACCTCCACCTCCCAGGTTCAAGTGATTCTCTTCCCTCAGCCTTCCGAGTAGCCAGGATTACAGGTGCATGCCACCATGCCTGGCTAATTTTGTATTTTTAGTAGAGATGAGATTTCTCCATGTTGGTCATGTTGGTCTCGAACTCCTGACTTCAGGTGATCCACCCGCCTCGGCCTCCTAAAGTGTTGGGATTACAGGTGTGAGCCACTGTTCCTGGCCTTTAAATTTTTATTGTGGTAAAATATATACAACAAAATATTCCACTTGAATCACTTTTAAATGTACAATTCCCTGGCATTAATTACATTCACAACTCTGTGCAGTCATCATCACTAATTATTTCCAGATGTGTCCATCTTTCCAAAGAGATATTCGGTAGCCATTAAACAATAACTCCCCATTATTGCTTATTCCAATCAATAGTCTCTGATAACTATTCTCCCATACTGTATAGTCCTTGATAACTTCTAATCTATTTTTTTGTCTCTGTGAATTTGCTTATTGTAGATATTTCAAATAAGTGGAATCATACAATGTGTATCTTTTGGTGTCTGGCTTATTTTACTTAGCATAAGCTTTTCCAGGTTCACTCTATTGTAGCGTGTGTCAGAACTTCATTCCTTTTTATGCTGAATAATATTGTACTTATGCGTTTTTGGCCAGGTGTGGTGGCTCACACCTGTAATCCCAGCAGTTTGGGAGGCCAAGGCAGATGGATCATTTGATGTCAGGAGTTCGAGACCAGCCTGGCTAACATGGTGAAACCCCATCTCTACTAAAAATACAAAAAAATTAGTGGGGCATGGTGGTGCAACTACTGTAGTCCCAGCTACTTGAGGCTGAGACAGGAGAATCCCGTGAACCCGGGAGGCGGAGCTTGCAGTGAACTGAGATCGTGCCACTGCACTCCAGCCTGGGTGACAGAAGGAGACTCCGTCAAAAATAAATAAATAAATAAATAAATAAAAACTGAATTGCAAAGATACATTACTAAGAACCAGGATTTACTTCAAAATGGACATTATTTTACAGTTCTGAGAATTGTATAAATCACAATTGAAGTAAAAGTGGAAGTGGATACATTTACAATGGGGTAATAGCATCTGAAAACCTATCTTTTGTAAGTACTATGGCACACTGAAGTTAGTTAAATATTTCTGAGTGCTTTACTTAGAGACTTAAATAAAGAGGAAACCACCAATCTAGCCAATAATTCAGAAATGAAGCTATGTAGACTTTGTGATGGAAACAGCACTGAAACGTAATTTACTTTTCCTGGATTTTTTCCCAGTTTTATTTTGTTTGAGAGGAAATGACATTTTTCTTAATACTAACAAACCATTTTTTTAAACTAGCAAAGATAATAATAAATAAATGTCAGAACTGTTCGTTGATTTAAAAATCTCGTGGATGGGAAACATGTGGATTTCTATAAGGTTACTTTGTACCCCAGATGTATGAAAACTTTTCTGTTCATGAACTTCTTCAGAGAGTTTACATATCACAATATTTCAGTTTATAAAAACAATCTTAGTTCCATCCATTAATTTTTTATTTCAAAATATTAATTTTGTTTTTGAAGTGGGGGAAAAAATCACCCATGTACTTTTAGCTGTGAATAAAAATTGTGCTTGTAAATTATGGAAACATCATAATCTCCTTGAGATTTTCTTCTGATAATATATCATTTGGAAATATTTAGGGAAAAATTAGAAATTAAAACGGATTAAAAACCCTCCTTTCACAAAGAAACAGAACAAGCGAAAACCCTGAAACTATCTCATTATTCAGCCAACGTTCCAAATTAAATTAAATATGTAATGTGAGAAAGGAGGTGGGGAAATGTACTTGGAAGATGAATGAAATGACACTGAAAAATTTAAAGATGAAGTAAAATGGAAACTGTTCTTAATTGTTGATGTTGTTTCTGAATGTTCCTCAATAAGGGGTTACATAACTATGTCTTTCTAGCCCTCTCTTCCTTCTTCTGATCTTTGAAGTGTGTCACTCTTCCATTTTGCCATTCAACAGTCTGACATGCAAAAAGCTTTGTTCAGACAGTTTAATTTAATCACTGCCACTGGTTCAACAAGATGATAAAATCCCCTGTGCTGTACAACATCCAACATCCAGCTCACTGTTATCTGATACTGTTTGAAGCTTCTCTCATGAATGCATGCTGATAACACAAGAACTCCAAACATGTCATAAACAATATATTAATGCCCCAGTTGGAATTCCATTAGAATAAGAAATAGATGAAGTTTAGGCCATTCAAGTGGGCCAAGGTAATAAAATGTAATTTGGACTAATCTTCCCAAAGAATGTCCTGTGTTTGAAGCTGACAGTCTCCTATCACATGCGAAAGTAATTGCTTGTTGACTGCACTGCAGACTTTTGAATCATGGTCTTTGTACTTCACCCACCTTTCCAGGTGTCTCAGCTAGAAGACAATGTGCCTCTTTGTTGAACGGAAAGACACTAAATTATAAATAATAAAACAAGCAGTGGGTACTTTAATGAATATTGCTAATCGAGATTGGAATTTGTGGAAATCTGAGACAAAAGTAAAATCAAAACACAACAGAGTACTTACTCTTTGAAGTGTTAATTTCAATAATAGTGTCTTTAGGTTTTTCTAATTTAAAATATATGAAAATACCACAAATACTTAAGCATAAAAGGCTGACTCAATTTAGAAAATTCAAAACTATTGAAGGAAAGATGCAATTATATTTTTATAAAAAATCCTTTATAAAAGATCTATGAATTTTTTTTCTTTTTGAAAACTTTAACTCTGCCAACTTTTTTTATTCTTTTAGTATTAAAAAATATCTATTATCTATGACAGGTTTGCTGGCCGGATTAACTTAAATATTACTTGTTGTAGAGACTATTGAGAGAACAAAAATCTTGCTTCTAGCCACTGCAGAGTTACACTATGTTAAAAAATAAACTATACAGTTCTTACTCTGTCCAGGTTACTGTTCTAAGTGTTTTACTTATTTAGACTCTTTAAGCCTTAAAACAACATATTTTAATTACAGATGAGGCAAAAGAAGCTGAGTAATTTGCTCCAGGTCCTATAGCTATTGGTGGAAACGGATTTAAACCCAGGCGGTCTCTTCCAGGGTGTGTACTCTGAAGAATTATGCTTCTATTGCACTCAGAAAGGGACAGGTTTATGATACCATAAAAACCATTTTAGAAATTTGATTTTGGTGAACATTGAAAGTGGGGGATGGTTAATTTACATGATTGTCAGAGTGATATAGTATGCAAATATGAGCATGTTCATTCTCTGTATAAATCTAATCAATGGTTCTTTTTAACAGAGCACAGAAGGATCCTCTGCAAATCCAATTTTCCCTTCTGCACTTATCCTGCATGCTCCTAATGCTCTGGTGACAACAATTATTTGCAGTCAATGGAATTCCTTTCTTTCTCACTTCAATGAGATTTTCATTTATTTTGAAAAAGGTGAATATTTATTATGTAACAGCCTCTGTTTCTAGAAGACATCTATGAAGAGAGCAAAGATCTCTACCCTCATGGGGATTATATTCTGCTGAAGGAAGATTGACTAGCAATGAGCGTCATTGATAAATAAATTACAGCATGTTAGAAGGAGGCTGGGTACAGTGGCTCATGCCTGTAATCCCAGCCCTTTTGGAGGCCAAGGTGGGCAGATCACCTGAGGTCAGGAGTTTGAGACCAGCCTGGCCAAC